>NW_027115007.1:1634851-1650111 GCF_000696795.3 Halyomorpha halys
TTCCTTCCCAAGATTTTCAAGTGTATATGAAACATACTACATATTTACCTATTGTATTATTTTGTACAGTTGTAAATTACATTATATAAATAATTAAAAAAAAAAAAAAAGTAGTTAAATAATATCTTAAACTAAATCATTCCTTTTACAATATTTACATTAAGCCTGGGGAACTCTGAACAAGTTCAGTCTCCTAGTTCGGAGGAAAGGGCATGACTCCGGAAGATCCCAGCACTTCTCTCTCAACCACATAACTGGTACGGCAAATAATATAAATAAAATAAAAGTATCACAATTTTTCCAAGTTTCTAGAGGTATCCACTATAATGCAATTAAGATCTAATTTTTTTTGTAAATACATAACATTGTAATAGATGAATTCAGTCACTAAATACGTTTTGTAGTCATACAAAATCCAATACTGTTCATTAAATAATCAGTAGAAGCCGCCATAAATTTTGTTACCGTAATTTGCAACTCTCTTATCTCCGACCAAACCTTTAAAAAAGTCTGGGAAATACATACATAAATCAATATAATTTTCTTATAATTTTTATTTTGATATTTATTTTTTCTGAAAATTACATAGCCTAAAAAGTATCATTTTTCTGCAAATTTTTATATTTCAAGGCTAATCATTTGTCGTTTAAACTATACGGAACAAGCTATTTTCGAAAAATAGGTGTAACCAGGGAATAAACCTTCCGCATGGGTAACCACAAGTAGGGGATTGAGTGTGATGAAATTTATACTAGATCATTTTCAGAATTATCCCCGATTTTGCTCTAACTTTTAACCAATACGAAACGGCAAGCCGCTTCCGAAATAAGGGTGAATCAAGAAAATTTTGTTTACCCATGCTTAAGAAATGAAATGGATGGAGTCAGATAAAATCGATATAGAACCATCTAGATGACAACCAGCACAATCCATGAAAATGTCATCATGTTAGTAAATGGTAAGACTCAACCCGGATTTGATCACAAACACGGTATCAAATTTGCTCCTTGATGTCTGTAAAATAAATTGAAAGAGAGTAAACATTTTCGATTTTGAGAATAATTTTGTTTGTTCATTTCCTCCATGCAAATACAAATTTAGTTATAAAATTATAATTATTTTTCAAAGTCAAAAATTTCACAGTAATACTTTTTTTTTCTTGGTTTACCCCTTTTTATCTTGATATCTGAACAATGATTGAAAAATTTTTAAAATACTTAATAACCCATATGCATCAAGAGTGTAGTGTTCCTTTATCAACGTTTAAACAACGAAGTAATGACCGCTGAGTTTACCTAATGAAAACTCAGGTATCCAACCACTTAGGAGCAAAGCGAGCTCGACCACACCTCTAGAAGAATAGGGAAGAAAAATTTAACTTACACAATTGGAAAAAACAGGATACTATGTTTGAACCAATGCATACCATCGCTTTTGACTCATCTTTCGTCAAACTCATGTTTCTCAAAAAATATTTACAGTTTCTCTTTTTTCTCTAATGGAATATTCCTCAAAAACGTAACGGTCTTATTTGCCAACAATCAGCAGTATTGTTGCCGAAGACATTAGACCCGTTCGCCGACAGAGACAGGTCCATTTTTTGTATCACCAACGGGTGGGGATGGGAAATTCAAATCATTTTGACACTATACATATGGATACGGCACCCGCATTGGTTATTCATGAATCTCGAGCAGGGGTGTCTTATTCAGTAGCATTGTGGCTACTAAACTGCTTCCCCACAGCGACCTCCGAAACAATTGAATCCCCTTCGTGTCTGCTTAGCAGTTTACCTTCTTGTCACGCTGCCCCCGACCCCACTCTTTATCGCTAACGAGCTTTCATTCTTTCTGAACATAGCGATAATAATGATAATATTTTCATTTCTTAATGGCTCCAACGAATCTTAATTTACCTGAATTAGTCATAATACTCACGATGATGTATGGAGTTATAATAATCGATAGGAGCGAGATGTAATCAATTTATTTTTAAACAAATTACATTAGCAAACTTCTATTTAAGTTTCAGCCATTGGAGTTCTATCAACGAGTATATTTTCCACATGTCTATGACATGTTACTATATATCTAACATCAAATTTACTTGTAAATATTTTTAATGCAGTTGTAATATTCATAAATAAATAATGGTTCTGCGGCACCAAAGCGCTTTTAGCTGGCACTACTACACACTTAGTTGTACACATTTTTTATATCATGGTATTAAAATAACATTTCTCTGAGAAATTAATTATTTATAATTCCCTTAACAGTTCCTGAACGCTCAGCAAGTACATTTGCACATTACAAAAAGATGTGATTATTTATAACAAAGATGTTCCGAAGCTTATTCCATTTTCAATAGGAAACAATGCAGCCTCAGAGTGGGAATACCATGATTCATTTCACGGGGCTGCTGTAAAATAAATATTGACTGACACAGATGAGGATCGAACCCATATCGATCAGAAAGCTAAAATTAGTCGTGAAATAACTAAATACATTTGTCCTAATGCAATTTTCGAGCTTAAGAAACTATTTCGCATAATTAATAATTTCATTACCGATGAATTACACATCGTTAATAATTATTCACAATCAATCTGAACGAGATCAAGAAAAGCCACCTTCTGTATTTCCTGTCATTTAGTCAAAAGACGAATATTTTGATATATAAATATTATAACATAAATTAGTCATTAAATAACAAAGCTCGAAGCTGAATGAAAAGTATCTGATATAACAGAAAATATACAAGGTGCACCTACTTCCCATTACCAGACTCGTACTCTACTATTTTCAACTGCTACGTAACAGGGAGTTGAATGCAACCCATTAATAGATTCCCAACCTCGTTAGCACTAAAAAGGTCCCTTTCTCACTTTAAAGAGAAGAATACTTTTACCAAAGGACACATCATTACGTTTCTGAAATTATCTTTGCACATATAAGAGTTTGTTTGAAACAGCTGATTTTCCTCTAAAATAAATCAGTGTTAAAATTAATAGTTGAAAGTATTTTTTAAAAAATAATTTAAATCATACTAAAACATACCAGATAGTACAAATATAATTTATACTATTTCCATACAACAAATGGATAATTTGTTTCATAACTAACCCATAAGTAAATAACGCATATTAATTTAGTTTTTCTGAAAAATTAGAAAAGTCTACATAATCTATTTCTATTTGGTGTTTTGTAAACACAAGTTTTAAGAAACTTAGTCTATCCTAGTATAAAACTAAAACTTACTGTTCATCACACTTCAAAATTATCAAAGATTAAACAAATATCAACAATCGTGCATCTCAGTTTGAGGTTGAAACCCGTTATCTATATAAGTATTTTTGCCCCCCCCCCCATCGATACTTTATTTAATTTAACACATAAAAGAATAGAAGTCAGAAACAACAGTACAATCAAAAGCGCATTTTTTAAGTTAGTTGCTACTGGGAAAGAAGCGGCTGAAATATTTACGATTTATCGAATATACTCACACAAAAAGAATAGATAAACCGAATAAAAAAATTAAGAATTGATTAAATATCGTAAATAATCTCAATTACGTAGACGTAAGATAAGGTTAATAAACATTCCACTCCGAAGATGAGCAATATCACTCTGGTCGACAGATGAGAAGTGGAGTAAAATTATAAACAGAAGAAAATCTTAAAAATATATCTGTCATAAATTCAATTTGGATATTAGAGGCAGGAGTAATGTAAAAATAAATAGAAATAAAAAATAAATAGCCTATCCTATAAATATAAGAAATTGGCAAGGAGCTAATTCATAAAACTTGCTACAGTGAAGTTCATTCATGAAGAATCTTGACTCCTTCATACACATACCTAATAAAGACGATATGATTCAGTTATCACGATGACCAAAGACCACTAAGTTAATGACTGAGCTTGAAATAAGAAGTGAGGTGGCAATGATTCGGCTACAGAGGCTGACAAGGAAGGTAATCCAGGAATGCCGACTGTCCACGTGCTTTGGCCACCGCCCGTTATTTCCAGCCTTTAATGAGGTACTGGATATCTGTCATCCTCCCAGTCCTATTTCACTTTATAGATATCTACGACCATCTGGCCTTCTAGCAATCTGTCACTAGGCGGCTGTAAAATTGACCATGAATTATGTACAGAATAAAACCGTTCCGTGGAATTGCTATTCAAAAGGCATCTGTTATTCAAATATTGCCCAATTTGTCAGAGACCTGTTTTAAGGCGCCAAAATCAAGTGTTAATTTGCTCATTATTGATACGGCCCATATTTTTATATTCTGAAGCAGGTAGACCCGTTCATTATAAAACAATTTCGATCGCATTATATCGATTATTTACTTTATTGCGATAACTGGCTTAATTTATACTCAGGTCCAATAACCTTGAACCTCTGTCTATAATTTTTTTTTTCCTGATCCAATTTACCATTTGGTAATTTATTCCGTCCAAATAACCCTTAATATGTGAACAAGGAAAAAGATGAAATAGATTATATAAAATAATTACAAATCCTTGTTACACAATTAAAGTGCAAATTTGCAATTTTTTTTTTTGTGTATTAACATGGGATTCTATTCCCTTCGCACTGCCAAAAAGACCTAGCTGAATATGCAACGTCACTAATTATAAAATGAAGAATAAGAAATTAATACTAACCTCAATTTACAACCATAATTCAAGTACAATTCTCTTAGAAATTTTCAAGCATGCCACTTTGGCATTGTATATCCAACCAACAGTAAAATGTAAATATTTATTTAATACAATAGTACGCATTTTCTTAAATATTCTGATTTTAACTCATATTTTTCGATGACTTATGAAACTTATCTAGGCCACGATATTGAAAAGTTAAAATTGTATCGAAAACAAGCATCACCCGTGACTTAAAAAGTAATTACTGATTGAATTTTGGTAATTTTGGCGATAGAAATGAGAGAGGTGTCAAATGGCATACTAAATCCTTTTTTTTTTTTATTGTTAAATAAAATTCACTATTGAAGATAAAGATCAATTTAGTACAATCTTAATACACACTTTCAAGCCACCAGCGATAAACCTGGGTAGTGATGTTATGGTCACAATCACGACGCGCTCAAGGTAGTAAGACAAAAGCTTTGTAGCATCAAAGTTAAACTCAGACCAATGTCACAAAACAATGGTAGCACAGGCAGAAGAGGAAAAAAAAAACGAAGAGGCCATTCTTTAATGACGACTAGGAGATTGTTAAAGAAAGTAAGAAGAGACGAGAGAGTGACAGAAAAGACAAAGAGACAGCCATGATCTGATAGGACTGAGATGGACGGCGAGACGATATCATCTCCCGGCTATTTGAATACAACGGGAGTCAGTCATCTGGCCTGGCCAACTAGCTGCCGCTCTGCAAATAGCACGTCCCTCTTCTTTTCACCAGCCTGTCTCAGTCTGTGTCTATGCTCTGTTCGATCTTCTCCGAGTCTCAAATCAAGTCGGTTATAATAAATATTAAGTTTATTACAAATAAAAGTTATGGGGAAAAGAGAAGGATGGAAGCAATGGTGTACAACTGACTAAAAGGTTATCGCGAATAATAAGTTGATTGATATAATAATATAGTAACTAGTAACATCGAGTAGTGAGTGGTTGTTTTACAGCGACGGGGTTACAACATCTCAACGTTATACATAATAATAGCACTAAAAATAATGGAAGAAAGTGCTTCCATACCTATACTGCCCCAAACAACCCATTGTAGTCTGGCCTCATCTTACTTTAAAAAAATTACTAATAATGTGTAACAACAATATATAAGAAAAACAAATTACTCTTATCGAACAATTTTTTTAAATTGGCCAAAAGTGGGTATCGGGGTATTGACATTCATATGTCTGAACCAAATTTTGTCAACACTGAAGAGTGAATTTGGTGATGGTAGATAGCAAATAAAAAAAAAATTGGGTTTTGCTTTGTAAGGGACACGGATCTGTGTTTAATGTGAATACATTTGCATTGATGGAAAGTTTTTTTTAGAGGGCATGCCGCCGTCATTCTCGAACACTAAGAACCTCTTCGGATTTCTTATGTTTGGTTTCTGGAGATGGAAACATTTTCTTTACTTGATTTTTAACTTTGAACTGATTTTAACTCATCAGAATTATTGTGATTTATGACTTTAATTATTGTGATGCATGCCGCCGTCATTCTCGAACACTAAGAATCTCTTCGGATTTCTTATGTTTGGTTTCTGGAGATGGAAACATTTTCTTTACTTGATTTTTAACTTTGAACTGATTTTAACACATCAGAATTATTGTGATTTATGACTTTAATTATTGTGACTTCTAACTATAGTGATTTTATATACAATGGATAGATAACATTACTATGAGTTGCAGTCTTCACTTATACTAACAAATACTTGGATACTTTGATATAAAATGGTGTAATTAAATACTAGATGTGAATGATACAAACCAAAGCAATAATGAACCCAGAATAACTATTAAAAGACTATGCAAATAATTCTTTTTCATAATGTTTTATAACAAGCGACCCTAAACCACACGCCTAGTAATGACTTATGGGCGATTCCATCACCCTTGAATTAATGAGAGATACGCATCCACCCTTCTACCCATCGAGGAAAGGCAGGCGAAACCAAACGCTTATTTATAACTGAGGTTGAGGGAGGAAAATGGGGGAACCACTCCAACCTTAAATAGCGCTGCTTATAAATGTGAATTAATTTTATAGATGCTGCGTTTTATGGTCAATTCTCTTTTTCATTTTTTATTTCCATCGGCACTAAATCAAAATTCAGTCAATACTGTCTGATTATACTCAACGAAGCAAGAAAATGATATAAAAAATGTGACAGAAGGCGATTGAAATTTGCGTGTTGGGAATATACAGGATGTTGTGTTCGAAAAATATGACACATAATGGGACAGTTGCCAAGGCTGCCTTGTGGGACACCGTATGTCTCTTATGTCCTTGGAATCAAAAATTACAGTGATACGATGATTTTCAATGCTTTCTTAGTAGCTTTAAGTACAACAAATTCCACTATTAAATCTATAACCTGATCTGTTTAGAATATAGTCCTCTTTACTGGGGAACAAGAAAGAGGTCACGTTGGAAAGATCAGTAAATGTACTTATTTATATTTTTTTGGCGTGTTGAATACCAGTTTAAAGTTTGCGAACTCTAAATTAGCCTGAAATTATAATTTAAAAAATCATCAACCAATATTAACTAAACAACAATAATTTTTTTACTCCATATTTTTGTTTGAAGCATAGACAATGAGCAGTCGGTACAGTCAAATATCGAAGTTCTAACAATTTGCTCATATATGTTTTTTAAGAAGCTGATAACAAATTTCAACTTTTTGACTTAAAATGTTTTTCCAATAGTATATAATAAAGCAAAATGAATATCTTTCTTTTCTGCTTGTAACTTGAAAACCACTTATTTTTCTATATATCATTTTGTACTAAATTAAATAAATTATCTACAATTTTAATTCTAATGTTTCTTTACTTAGCGACTCCAATTTAGGCGAGTTGGCGTCGAAATTATCAACCGGGAGGTCAAGCCAAATGGGGACCAGTAAAAGGTCTGGGCAGAAAAATTTTTGGTCTCGAAGTTGAAATTCATAATTAGCATTCCAAAACAATAAACATTTTTTTTTTTTAAAAATTCGAAACCTCCTTCAGCTCCCCATTTGAGAAGACTACATTCCAGCTCATAATTCCGACGCGGATTTGCTTCAAAAACAAAAATATCATCTGAATAAAACTTGTAGTTGATTTTCTCGTCTTTAATTACATAGTTTTCAAAATGTAACCAAATAAAAGAAAAAAAATATAATTTTTTTTTATTAATCCGAAAAAAATTGGGATCACTATTTAAATTCGTAATCACTATTTCATGGTCAATTTCGTATATGATGATGTTGCTAAATGCAATATTTTCATATTATGAGACAAATACCGGAAAATTATGATTTTTTTTTCTATTTCGGGAATTAGTATTAGAATTATCAGCGACCCAATAAATATAAATAGGCAAATTTTAAACTTTTCCAATACTCTATAGGAATAAAATATCATAGGACTGAACTAATAAGAATCATTTTTAAAAAAAAGCAATAATACACCTTCATTAAAATTTAAAATAATTAACATTAAAATCACCACCCATATCAAACTAATAAACAATAAATATTGATTACATCCTATACGTTTAGGTTCTACTAAGTTGATGTAGATGTTTTGCTATCGTTTTCCTTAATTAATAAATAACCTGTTGGGAGAATGAACTTTAAAACAAATACTGCCCTTTAATTAATTTAACAGAACTATTTTTCTTCCGCCTCCAGTACAATTTAGCCACATCACCTGGCTATTAGTGATGGAAGCCTGTAGTTTTATTGTTAAGACACTGGAACAGATGGCCCAGCCAAATCCACCTGTCAAAGTTTAATTACTATCTTTAAGGGAACAACAGGCTGCTATGACATACGATATTTAGGACTTCTCGCTAGACGTTCTTTCGTCATTGTTTTTTTCAGACATTAATTTTCTTGCCAATCCTAGAATGGCAGAAGTCATTGGTTACGTGGAGTGACTGTCAATCAAACGCAGTCGAACCCATAATATATCAAACTTGAAGGGCATTCGAAAAAGATTTTAGATAGGGAAACGTCCATTACATACCTACATAGGACCCACAGTGTACTAAACATAATTTAAGTTACATTTTATAGAATTAAAAGAATAATTTATGGAATAAAATATAAAAGACAAAATATATGATAAGCAGCAGAAACAGCAAGAATTTAAGTGAAAAAAATTAAGTTCATTTGTGAACAATGGTTAGGATTTCAAATTTTAAAATCATGTAACTAAGTAATCGCTTATTTTAAAATCGCTGTTCTGGAAAATGGAGTTTCATGAGCAAGTGAATTCTTCGAGGTTGGTTTAGGAAATTAAAATAACTTACTCATTTCGTATTGAACTTCGATTCAGCTCGATTTATTTAAAATTCTTTATCAATATGGTAACACAAATTTTAGGTTAAACTTTAACCTTACTTTTACGTCTGTAATAAATATACTTTAGACTCATCCAACAATAAAAAACTATATTTATCGGACGTTTCGAGATCTTATTATTCTCATAGTCACTGAAAGAATTTTCTTATTCCTAATAATTGTTTTGTAACTAATCTATTATAGATAACTATCTATTGTCCACTACAACGTTTTGGATACCGCTGACAGTGAAGTAGGAAAAGGTATTTTTCCCCCCATAACCTACCATTTCTTTCCAGAATGCAGTCTGAATATTTATTTCTGTTTTACATTTTAAAGATTCAAGTTAATTGTGTCTTATGTGTATGAGATTAATGTGAATTTAAATTTTGTACATCCGATTATTTGTTAATTCTTATATTTTTCTGTGGCGACCATTTCTTTTAGATTTCGTTTGAAATTGTTTTTCTTACGTGTATGACCGCGGATATAATTATAGATATATGGTTTATAAATTATTGACTGAGCCTCAAGATACTCAAAAATATGTATCATTATTTTCTTATCCTATATTCTTATATTATCATTATTGTATGACAATTAGAAAAAAAAAATCAATATATATATATATAGTTCCAAAAGTATAATGGAAAAAGTACAATCAATTTAAAATACAATCAAATTAAATATAGACAGATAGCAGTTCTAAAGGTTGCTCCCATATTCTTCCTTGCAAATGGTTCCATAAGTTACGGGGAGGCAAGCCTGGAAGCTGGTTCTTCGCGTACCACCGGCTGTTATATATTTTATGGCTATTGGCTGCTTCGAGGCTGTGCTCGCGTGTTCGTCACCGACGGCGTTAACGATAGTCAAAAATAAACGAAAGCCTTCGCAGGCTGTAATAGAGTGATGAATGGTGTGTGAGGTCAGCGGTGGTTTGTTTAGTAAAACAAACACGCAGGAGGACTTGAAGCACTGTTTGCCCGTCACCTTCGGGTGTCCCTGGTATTTTCTCACGGAACTATGGCTATATATCCCCGGGGTGTCTATACCATGCGCCAAACATAAAATTCCTTTCGGACCTTATCAGAGGCGTGAGGTCTGAGGTGTGATATTGAAGCAGCCTCTTCACATCTCCACCACTTTCTTTCTTCTAGTCTATAAAAGTCTTCTGTCACAACAGTTTCTTATCTATTTTTTTTTTGTTAAAAGGATCCGCAACGGCTATCAGAACTTTTGTAATATTGAGATAAATGCGTATTCTAAACGCTGAAACGTGTATTATTCTAATAGTATCTCTTAAGCAATGTGACTAAATTACAATGTAAGTACAATATATTATTATTTACGACACATTAAATAGCATATTATAAAAGAATTTAATTCTTTTTATTAATTTCCTCAATGCTGCAACTAAGATAAAAATCTTATTGGATCAGTTATTGAGGAAAAAATCAAATTTGGAATTTTTTGTCTGCTCGATGAAGTAGTAGTTTTTCAGTGACAAGACATTACTTACTATTTACATTACAAATTTCAGCTATCAATGTTTTATTTTATTTAAAGTCAAGTTAATTTATTTTTGCTAAAAACATCAATAAAGACATACTGAGATATTATAAAATGACCTAGGTAAATCACTAACCAAGACTCCAACACAAACATCTATGTATCAACATTTATGAACAGTCCGATTTCACGGAAGTCTTCATGGACATCACAGTTCTAATTAAATCTGTTTATAGTTGTAAAGTTTTTTTTTTGCAAGGTGAAGTAGTAGTTTTAAAGACGTGAGACATCGCCACTTATTAAGTAACGATATTTTATTCTATTTAAAATATAATTAATTTATTTTCATATTAACGATTCAATAAAGAAAAACTGAAAAATAATAAATAATAACACTAGATAAGTCAATAACACTACCACAAAAACATGATCCACATATACTAACACGGCTCTTTTCATTTCATACTTCATGGATATCACATTTTTAATTAAATATGAATATTTAAAAAATTTAGGAAATAAATAATACAATCCTATTAATATTATAAGAGAAAACAGTAACATATTTGCAACATATTTCTTTCCAGCCATTCTATAAATCGGAGACATCGAGGACAATGGTATGCGACATCCAGTAAGGCCTGATATATTGGCTGATCTCCATTCAGCTGAAAACAATGAAGGTAGGTAGGTCTCCGGGCTGGAGCCTTCAGTGAAAGTTCGATCTCATTTTCTGTTTGTTTCCCGTCTGTCAACAAAACTTCCAGCTAACGGTAAAGTTTCAGCTTTCTGTTTCCAATCTGCAGTTTATAAGAAGGCGTCTTTTGTACGTAACATTCCAGTGATTCCAACTTGATTAATGAGTATTAAAGTTGAAATTACATCACTTGATGACCGACTGAATCAAGTATCTATAAGGCACTTTCATTTAATAGAAATTTAAATTATTTTGTCATTATCGAAATGTGAAAAATGTCTTTTAAATCCAGATATCTTTTAAAACTGAAAAAAAGGGGAATAGCTGGTAAATAAATCCATCTAGCAAAACGTTATTTCCTATTAGAAATTGGAAAGTGCTACATTATATATTTCAATTAGATTAATTAACTATTACACTTAAAAGAAGGCAGAAAGTGTGAAATTTGGTAAGTCAGAAATAGAACACAACATTTATCTAATAACAGATAATGTATAAATGATTTCATCAAAAATCAATGTAACACTTAATCGGACTTAAAAATGATGGGGAATACTTAACCAATACACAAAATAAGCTGAACGATTGTTCCTTTGGTTAGCTGTTAGCTAATAGTTATGTTTTTGCCTTGTGAATAAATGTAGAGAGTACGGCATAATATGGTACATTTTTTGTTATCATTCGGTTGACTTTGGGTCCATTTGAAATAACTATCAGTATAAGAATATTTTCATAAAGTAGTTATCAGTCCCAATATTCCAACTTTGTGTCTTTCCTGCCATATTGGTTTCGAAACCTACTATGTTTTTCGTACGGAACTCACCACACAGTTCGACACTATAACCCTTCGGCTTCGGCTTCGGAAAGAGAAAATCGAAATAAGAAAATTTTTGTAAAGTAATTATCAGTCCCGACAGTCCAATTTTAAGTACCCTTAGCGTCCGGGTAAGACTTCTAATCCAAAAACAATAGCCATACACAACCTGTGAAGATATCTAAGTCTTTTAAAGTTCATTTTGTATGAATAAGAAATATTTCCTTTAAAGAACCCGTTCTCACAAGCACTTTCCATAGTTTGGTAAGAACTTGCCGACGGAAGAAGAAAGAGACTCTTATATTGTTCATAAGAGGGATAAGAACTTTATGACGTAATAAAAATAAGTGGAAATGCATTAGGGAGCATGCACCGGTCGGGCCGGAAACAATAGGACGGTCCCTACACTAGCCGTATAAGGCGCTCAGTGGCCAATATGACATGGGAGCAATTGCGCTGTGAAATACTGGACCCAGCAGACAATGTCCTTCCTCCAATGCGATACAAGATAGCCACCCTAATGCCCCCTCCCCTTCTATCTTCTCCAAACTTTATTGTTGTTCTATTCAAAGTTAGGCAGCAGTTCGCATTAAGTTCCCTAGTTCACGGTGAATCGGATGATCAAATAGTCAACTCAACGATACTATAAATAAAAGCAGATTATAAATTCAAATCGGTTCACATTTTAGTCGCTGATCCCATAGCACAAATTTTGTCACATAAAACATCAGTTATATTATAAATTAATTTCAAATTCAAAGAATCTTAGTTGCTAAAATACTTCTTAATTTATAACAACGAAACCGTTATCCACACTTTAAATATTGCTCGATTTAACTATCCAAAGTCTCCTCTACCCGTTTTAAGTAAATCTTTCAAAAATGATAAAATGCCTTTTTTGTGTTACGATCTCCTCCCAGCCGGAATAGCCCCTCCCTATTCCTAGTACGCTCACGGCAGGCTCATGCCATCATCGATGACACCGCCTTCAGCGGACCCGGCAGCTTATCTTATAATGCCACACTGGCTAACCAAGATTCATATTGTCGGCTTATATACATCCTTTCTTCTTGTATATATTTAATTTTTTCTAGGTCAGAAAAAAAAATGATCTCCCCGTTCCAATAATCCACTAGCGTAAGCCAACCAAGTTACAACCTTCATTGGACCCCTCACCTAACCTTATAATGCCAAAAGGCAATCCAAGGTATCTTTAACACCCAGCTATACATATAGCATACCTCCTATATGTACGTACAAAATACCCACTAAAATCATTACAGGAGGGTATGAAAAAAAAAAAAATGATCTCCACTCGTGACAACGCAGACGGCGAGTAAGCGCCACAGTGATCCGCTGCATACAGCGGAACCCACAAACTACCTTAAAATGCCCTTCATGCAAAGGAAGGATATTTATGTTTATTATGTATACATATTCCTATTTTTGTATAATGTACTGGTTTTGTCTGAGATAATAAAATTAATAGAAGGGTGAGAAAAACAAATTATGATCTCTTGTGAGATTGTGACTTGTCCAAAACGTATTGTAAGGTCGACCAACATACTCGCTACAAGTGTCGGTTTCAAACGTGTATTAACTAAGGTTACCACGGAAGGTGGGAGAGGCGGGTTTAATACCGTTTCCTAATTTTTGGCGCTTTTTAAATATGACTGACTGGATTCCCATGATTAATTATTATTTGAACTTTTTTACTATTTCGTGGTAACTGATTAGAAGACTTTTCAAGGAAGAGAAAAATGATTTTTTATTTTTAATTCCAACAAAAATCGGGATTTTTTTAAAATTAGATCAAAATGCTTAGACAATGTTCATTTGGATTCAATATTTCACTTAACACTAACAAAGGTTACATTTATTACGATACTGTAGAACATCATCCAATCATATAGTATATATCATGTTATATGCTCTTCTTCCAGGGGTAGATCGGAAGACATTGGACAACCCCAGCAGAAACCATAACCTCATATCATATCCCTACTCAAAGCTGAAACATTCTCTATATCTGAGCTATCCTGTCCTGTCGTTGAAGCGAGAGATTTTGATAACTGACTGAAGCGTGTACTTCAGAATATGCAGAATCATCTCTTTTTGTCGGTGCAGGTTGAAAGGTACATCCAATTCCATTTTGAAACATTTAAATACAACTAATGTTCGATTGTGAGGGCCATATAGAGAAAGAACAAAATGTTAGGCTTTGAAACGCATGTCGTTAATTTGTTGCCATCACAATAACCTCCAAACTGTAAAAACTATACGGTAAAGAACGTAAAAACACGTCAGTGTTGAATTATAAACAAAAACATTCCTCCCCCGTAGAAGAATAAAGGTCCAGCATTGAATAATGATGGAAGACCTTTCACAGAAGAAATGCTGTACGATCCATTACAGTCGTTACCTTGCCTATGACAGTTCCAAATCCACAAGGAGATATGATCCAAGAATAAATTGAATAATACAACTACTTCTTCTATGTCAAGGGCATGACCATTAGCGCTCCAACTGGCTATCGGCCAAGTGACAAGACGCCAAGTGAACAAGAGACCGGGAGATCTCATTACTTTTCTGAAGGCTCTGAGGTCCCTGTAACTAAGCCCCCAGTTAGTATTAGATTACCCACCAGCGAATAAAGAGAGATAACACCGGACGGCTATTCCATCATACGGACCCATAGGGGCTTAAGGTGGCACCCATATGTTACCGCAAAACTTAACTTTATACACTTTATGTCAACAATGTCCGACACAAAAAGACAAGTAGAATAAGAAGATATTTATATATCTGAAACATATAGGAGTTATCAGCATGCTACTATTAACTCCACAAGTGTACCACTAGACTGATTTTTCATTCAACAAGAAATAAAAAATTGTATAATGCATAAAATCTCTATTTTTCCTAAAATATCACTTAACACCTTCATCCGTTTAGTCTAGTCATATCTTCATTCCGTTATCACTAAACGACTAATAGATATAATGAAATTAAATACAAAACAAACGTAATAATTGATTCAGAACGTTCCAATGACAGCTTCAGATTGGAGTTTAATTAGTGATGAAGATAGTTGATAGACCATGTCTTGGCTCCAGTACCATAATCAGTCTGAATCATACTGACCTTTACAGCGAGAAGTGCATTATTTTTTAACACCATCCCCTTTGTGAATCTTAAAATATATATA
>NW_027115007.1:1650161-1667411 GCF_000696795.3 Halyomorpha halys
TATAAAGAGTGTAAATTAAAAAGTAATGGAAATAGGTTAAAGTTAAGTACTTAACAAGCATTTTTATATTCCAACTGATTTTACCGCCCATCCTAAATAATTCCTTTTTTCAACTCAGAAAAACAAATCTTTTGGTGAAAGAATCAGGGATGTTTAAACATGTTTGACGGCGTATATAAAACTTAAGCTGTTCCTTAAAGACGTAGATGTGAATTTTTGCCCCAATTTTTTTATTTCATCAAGTCATGATGTTACAAAATCCCGTTCAAAATGTTTTCCTTTCATATATAATTTTCATTTTTTTTTTTTTTTTTTTTTACTCGTCTTATTATTTTAATACTTCAATAATACTAAAAAAAAGACCCTATTTTAGAAAAAAAATTACAATAGTGTTCAGGAAATAAGAGAAATAAAATAATTTTAAAACTGTATAATAAAAATACGGAGCGTGGTGGTCCAGTGGTAAGGCACTATGCTACAAATAATAAGAATCTGGGTCCAAATCCGGCTGTGGCAGATAATTATTCAGCACTGTAGCCGAGAGTCAACTCTGTGGATTCTGTAACCCCTTCTGGGGTCCACCCAGCCTCATGAAATTAGGCAGGTGAATATGATCTTGAAAAAAATCACTACCTTGTGTAAACGTTGTTCTAAAAACATTGCTTACTAACAAAGTACTGAATCCATGACTCTTCTTGGGTCCTTAACATTATTAATAAATAAAAATAAGTTTTCTGTAAATGAAGTTCTATCATAAAAACGTAATAAATATTTACAAATTTCTTAACGAGACGGAAAAAGATATTAGCTCTTTTATATTAAATGAGGCTATCAATTGCTGGAATGACTAACTCCAAAAAATCATTCTTTGAATTTTCAAAATTGATTTCATAACCATTTCATTGTACAAACGATTAAGACCAGCATATAAATATTAGTAAACCGTTATATTTTTGCCAAACCATTGTAATATTAGAATTTTGCAAATAGAAATAATACTAAAAGTACTACGAACTGTTGATATTGGAATTAGTGATTCTGTCAACATAAAAATGTTCTTGTTACAATTTTTACAACTCAGTTTTCTCTTTAAAATTCTTAAAGCTTAAATAACAATATTTATGTAAAATTTTTATTATTAAAATAAATGTATGAACACTTCCATGCCTACACATACAACTGATAGTACGTTCGTTATCTTCAGCATTTTAATTGATTCCAAAAATATTTCTAGGCTTTCAGAAAACCATAAAAATATAAATAATAACCACCACATACCTATTAGTTTACTCAGAACAGTTATTTCATATTCAGCTTTTTAAGTTGAAGAATTTAATGGGGAAAAAAATCCAATCTAAACATCAGACGAAGATACTTAACAGCTATGTCAATTATCAATTTCGTGATGTGACATCTGCTCAGCATTATTTGTCACAGTCGTCACCCTTCTAAAAATAGAAGAACTAATCAGTCTGATGAAGACGCTGCCCAGCAGAAATATCTCCGCTAATATGCGATACAATTGGCACCAGTTGAGAATACGATTGAAATAACCCTATTAACAACCCATTTAAATAGTTTCAAGCCTATGTCAGTAAATTAATGAGAGTTTCGAACGTCATAGCCAAGAAGTGATGAACCTAATGGAAAAGATTTTACGAAGATATAATCTCCCATATGATTCTTAACAATTGCACTATTAATTATTTTGTGCTAGTTAAGAATCGCAAGAGATTATCTTCTACATCCAGAATAGCATTCATCTCTTTTAATTGTTGTCTAAAGAGTTGATTAGGAAAAAAGGGAGTTAATAACACCCAGACAGAATTAATATAGAGAAGAATACGTTGAATATTCTAAAAAAAAAATGACTAATGTGCTCGAAAAGTATGCCGTGGATATTGCCATTCAATTATTCTTTTTACGATCAATAACCATATACATGGTCTGCTTTAGCACGAGTCTAAAAACTAAACGGCAAAAGAGGTACGTACATAAATAAGTAGTAATAGTACAAGAGCCGGGAAGAAAAAAAGGCAGTTATCTCATGACAATTTTTGATTACTTCGATGAAAACTATGTATAATTAATAGTCAAAATTGATGAGTATGGCATCTATAGGTAGGGGGAATAAAAAATGGCGGCTGTTTTAAAACCTTAAAAAACACTAATTTTTCATTCGGAGCACTACATCTTAAAAACTGCCAACAACAGTAGAAAATCTAAGGGCACATTATTTAAAGAAGAGTAGATTTGCTATAATATTAGCCTTAAAAGAGCTCTTTACGACCAATAGTTCTCGAGATATAGCTTTTTTAAAAACAAAATTTCTTAAAAATCTACTGAAAGATTAGTAGTTGGTTAATATTTTTTGAGAAATCTATATCTAATCTATCTCAGGAACTATATGACGTACAGATGTCAATTAGCACTCAAATTAAAGCTAGTATAATGGACTATAAAGAAGTTCATGACCTATACCTTCGTAGGAATAGTAGTTTTCATGATATATGCTAAAATAAATTGATTTATAGTTGTTCGGATAATAAGTTTGATTTATGAAAAACTACATTTCAGAAACCATTTGATGTAGAGATGTCTGCCAGCGCTCAAATTAAAGCTAGTTAAATTTACTATAAAATAGTTAATAACGTTTATCTTTGTAGGACTAGTAGTTTTTATGATATTTGACAAAATAAACTCAAAAAATGTTAATTTCTAGTTGTTCATATAAAATGTTGGATTTTTGAAAAAAAAATATCTCTAGATCCATAAGACGCACATATGTCTCCCAACACTCAAAATAAAGGAAATTTAACTTACTATAAAGTAGTTTATGGCACTTCGTAAGGGTAGTAGTTTTTATGATATTCACATATGAATATAAATTTGGCAAATAAAAATTTGTCCGAACAACTATAAATCAATTTATAAGAGCAAATTTCATGACAACTATTACTCCTACGAAAATAAACATCATAAACTACTTTATAGCTCATTAAACTAGCTTTAATTTGAGTGCTAATAGACAACTGTACGTCAAATGGTTTTTGAGATATAGACTTTTCAAAATAAATTTAGTAACTACTGATCTTTCAGTACGTACAATACAACATTTTTATGAAATGTTGCTTTTTAAAAAGCTATATCTATATCGAGAACTATTTGACGTAAATAACTCTTTTAGGCCTCATATTTTAGCACATTTGCTCATCTTTAAATGACGTGCTCTTAGGTTTTCTTTTGTTGTTCTTACTTTTTAAGATATAGAGCTCCGAATGAAAAATTAATTTTTTTTTTATCGCTTTTAAACAGCCGCCATTTTTTATTCCCTCTACCTATACTGGGCAGACTCATGAATTTTGACTGGTAATTATTCATAGTTTTCATCAAAGTAATCAACAATTTGGGTGAGATAACTGCCTTTTTTCTCTTCTTGGGCTCTTGTACTATAACCTAGTATTATAAGTAGACAAAATTAAAATATGTGAAATAAGTCCATAATACAAAAAGTATACTATTATATAATGAACCACAATATGAAATATATTTTTATGTATGCATTTTTTCTATTCGAGACCTATGCAGCCCAAAAGTGTGTATTTCAAGATTTGTTTCTTGGAGCCACAGCGAAATAAATATTGACTGATCCAGGAGGAAATCGAACACGCAATCTTCGGAACAAAGCACTCAATGACCCTCATCGCAACATGCTCAGCTGTCATCTATGTTACGTTTAAAAAAATACGTGATCGAAAGCGGTCAGAACACCCACATACATATATTCTTACATATCTATTGTAAATAGCTTTATTTTCGTTGTCAGTTTTTCTAGTAGGATTCGTTATGAGTTGATAGTTATCAATCAAAATGATCAACAAGTTAGTGTTAAAGAGAAATGGAAAAAGTTACAAATATTTTGCGAGATTTTAAAATACAAGATACAAAAGCCCCGAAAAAATTACCAACTAAATAACAGCTGAAAATACGAGAACAAAACAAAAAAGGAACATGTTTATCAAAATGGTCCGAGAAGTTGACCATTGAATTATGCATTAAATATTATAACCTCATGAGTGACGTATCTGAAAATTTGCATAAACGTGTATAGACTATTTTGCATGTTTAAATAGTTACCTCATAGTCAGTTAAATTGTTCCGCCATTTTAAAGTTAATAGAAAGGTACGTCAAAAATGCAACAAAATACAAACAAAATCGGAGATACGTCACTTGGGCTTTGTAAGGATGATATAATGTAGGTAATTAGAGATAGCAACAGTGCTGAATCTAATTGTAGAAATTGTAATACTATCTGGCCTCCGCTTGAAATTATAAGATACCCGACAATATTTCTTAAAATTTATTATATTTTTGTAAAATATAAATATATTTATTTATGATATATTTAATATCATGTATTAAATTAAATATTTGTTAACGGGTAATAATCCTCGTGAGACCTCTCATTTCCATACCAGCCGGTCAATTTATTTTCCATTAACTAGATACTGACTGATTATACCGTGGGAAGTATTTTTCGCTCCCTTGCTAACAAGACTGGAGTCCGTTTCAACACCGGCGGACCCCAGCTCCAGTGCATGGAGGATATTGCCCGGCGGAGATGATAGCCAAGGTGGAGGTGAGAGTGTACCATCCCGAGCGAAGAGTCAGATTTCCTGATTGCGGATTCGTGTTGCCCCGACACCGTAGTTTGCCTGAGTAAATAGATAGCGGATGATTATAGGCCTTGGTTTCCACTGACGAGGCTCAATCACCCAACGAATTAGGACAAAACCGCGGCTTGTTACCTCCAGTCAGCTGCCTGCCCCCCAGCAAGTGACCCCTTCATTATCTTTTACCAGTCCGATGTTGCTAATTATAACTTTACGATCTGCATCCAATCCGAGATCAGAGATTCCTTAATTAAGGAGGGTTTTTTCGGGCGATTCAGGATGTCCTGATTAGCAGTAAAATTTCTAAATTGTTTAATAATTATTTCCTTTTCGTATATCAGAAACGTTGTGGCTATTATCTGTTTTTAAATATCATTTAATTATAATCTATTGTTCACTTCTAAGGGGAGGTTTTATAATGTCCTTTAATGATTTTTTTGCCCAACGTATCGATAAAACGTAAAATTATGATGAATGGTTAATTTCATCTCTAATGTCCTCGCTTAGCCTCCGCTGTCTTTATAGATTTATGCCTTTATAGACCTGTGACGCAGTTGACAGAAGTCACAATTTATGGACAAGCTCGGTTTGGAGTTTCCCTGGTGGAGTTTCCCTTCCTAAATGCTAATATTGTAAATAGGGATAAACACATTTAAGATATTATAATCCATTAAATTTAATTTTATTCATTTCTTATATTTATTATTCTATTATAATTACATTATATCTCTATAAATATGGCGTTAATGTTTTTTTCCTTATTACCAAATTCTGAATGTGTATAACAGTATGCAATACTACGCTTAAAATACGTTTTTCTAAATAGTTATTACTGTAAATCTTTTTCCTCCAATTTAATTTCATCGTTATAGTTTTGTTAAGAACGGTGTCTAATGCCGCTCATTTTAAGCTAGCGTCGCTAAAAAATAGAGCTCAGAGAAGTTCAACGAATGTAATGAGGTACGAATTTCTCCATTTATGGATTTATCTCAAAAGTAAGTTAGCATAATTTTGAGACATACATATTTAATTACCTTCAAATACTTTTTTCATTTTATTTTAAATAATTTAAATTTTGTACAAATATTTACTAACTAAATTTTTATATGTATTTTATTATTTGTTTTTTCCTCTTACTTAATTTTAATATTACTTTCCTCGAACAGCCTTCATCTTCTTATAATACTGAAACTATATGTGACTTTGTTTATGTATCTATAATATTTCCGAGGTTGTCTAGTCTTAGGTGGCTCTCCAGCTTGAAAAGTGGTTCATAGGGCCCTCTACAAGGCGTATTCAGTAAGTTAGGAAGAAAGGAACGGCCGTGCTAGAGGATGAGCCCTGGACACTGACGCAGGTAGAGGAGGCCTAGGTAAGAGAGTAGAGAGTCTGAGGTAGATAAACAGTTCTAGTTACCGAGATGAAGCGGACGGAATAGTAAGCTGATAAGGTAGGTAGCAGGTCTAGTTCCCGAGATGAAGCGGACGGACTACAGCTGTGGAGAGACGGGACCAATTACACTGGTTGCTGAGATGAAGCGGACGGACTAAGATTGTTGGAGGGAAGGAGAGGATTGAAGAAGGTAGGCCATCATCTTAGGTATGTGTTCAGAAAAACACAACTCTTACGAGAATACGATAGCAATGAACCGATCTATCTGAAGCAGAATGTACGCGACCATTGCTATGACTAAACCTAGGTAAGACTGTGGATCAAAGATAGAATAGGGGTTATAGAGCCCCTTATTTATAGGCCTAGTCCATGCGGCTGTGACCGAGAAGCGGTTTTAACTTGTCTGCTTGAGAGAGTTTCGTACATTGTTTTGGTATTGTTTATTAATCATTTTATAGATATTGTCCTGTGTTATATACCACCAATAAATAAAAACAACAATATGTTTTTACAAAATAAAGCAATATGTAAATTTGAGAGCTTCGGTGAGGCTCGAGGTGCTGTGCTCTGGTGGGTTGCGGTTGAACCTCTTGCTCCTTCTCGCCCCTCCTGCTACAATATCAATTATTTTCTAATCATTCTATGTATTCTTTTATTCTAATGATTGTTATCTTGGTTTCGTTCCTAGCACTAATGAAGGCTTGAATACTGGCCGAAACGTTAGCACTAATAAATAAGATTTTACTTATTTGTGTTCTTCACTGATCACACCCCCAACAAACTTTTCCTCATTTATATATATCCGCTCATCATTAACAAAATATTGAAGCAATAGTTCATAGAACTTGAAATAATATACGTACTGAATATTAATGCAAAAGAGTAGCATTATTTCATGTATTATTAAATTGATTAGATATTTCTTACTAGAAATATAAAATTTGCACTTATATCTCAGATATTACTAACTATCAATTAATGCTCTGTTAACATTTTTCTTTTCTTATCAAAACTAGTGTAATAAGTTTAAATTTCGTTACTAATTCTTAACTTACTTTTACATCTTAAATTCAATTTCTTTCAATTCTCCTTTTTATTATTTAGTATCTTTTCTAATAATTAATAATAAATAATTCTTAATAATAATATATGTTTTCTATTAATAAATTACAAATTAATTTAAACAACATTACCCTCAACTCCTCTATTACTCTTTTTAGTATTACTTTTTTTAGTAGCCCTTCAAATCTTGTGAAAACCTATGGTCCAGATGAGATAACTAAAAAATCTTCTATTATTTTATGTCTAGGTTATATTTTAGTTTTAAATGATTTAAAATTTAAACAACATTATCTTAACCACGATGAATCCTCACAAGATGGGGCAAAACATTGACTGCCCATGTTAGAAGAATAAAAAAAAAAATCGAACTTATAGTTTAGTTTTTATTCAAACGTTAATAAATCAGTCCATTCCGAAACCATACATTTCATTATTTAACCATGGCAAAATCACGCTAATTACCAATTAATTTATTATGCTTAATAAGTAAGTGAACAAAAAACAATAGGTTATAAATAATTATACAGTTACAGCGAACAACTGAAAATTCTATGAGAAAAAATGCCAAGGACAATGATTACCTCAATTCTATAAACAGATAAGAAGTAACTTAAGCAGTTAGCAAAATAGAATAAACAATTAATAATTAACAATAGCAAATTTGATTTTTAAAACTAATATCACTAAATTTCTTTTAGGTTTTTAACGCAAATTTCAAGTCTTAAATACCGTTCCAGAAATACAGTTAAAATATTTTAGTGTTAGATCAGAACATTTCGGATCACCACCAGCCAAATGGAATATCTGTGTCATGTTTCAGCTCGATCGATTCCTTTACAATTTTCCAGTTTCGGCTTCGGATGAAGATCGAGTAGTAAAAGAGGCTTATATCTCGAAACTGAAGTCTAACGCTAAGTTTTTAAAAATAAAAAACAATTATGTGCATATTAAATATATTGATCTACAAGGAAGTGGTATATTTTGAAAAATTAATTTATATGCCCTTCTGTAAAATTGTATAATAATTTAACAGAGTTTTTATCGATTATTATATTTTTCATTGTACTATGAAATTCGTAGGATAAGGGAAAAGCATAGCGATTGTGAAAAATTGAACAAAAAAATATAATTTTCAATGGAAACGTTTTAAGGCCCCATAAGTCTTGTTTGTTTATATGCAAAGCCTACCTCAAAAAAAAAAAAAAAAAATGAACGAAACTACAATTACATTTAAAATATATATAAGCCTAGGATGTAATGTAAAATTTTAGCAATAATAGACTGGATGTGCCATTTTATAACATCGGTTTTAAAACTTTTTTACAATTTTCCCGGAACGGCTTTAACTAAAATTGTTATATCAATGAAAATTAAATATTCTTTACCATCAACTAGCTTGTTGGTATTCGCGCTGAATTAATTTTAATAAAACTTTTTTTTTATATATATATCTTTATTGAAATTTACAACTGTATATTATATGGTACATTCAGTAAATTTGATCTTAGTTAAAATTGAGTGTTACAGGCGTGTAGAGAAACTTCCCATTGGTAGCACTAATGACATTTAACTTTAGCAGGTCTCGTGGTCATCTTTTCAGGTGCCTCGGAGGATTGTCAGGAATGGAAGAGGATGCAAGGTTAGAAAGTAGGGGGGTTTGAGAGGTTAGGGAGTTTATAATGGAAGGAGTGATATCTGGTTCGGGCTAGATCGGTTACATTAAGGTCTTTATGTATGATTTTATTTGTGACAAAGTAAGGAGCATTGAGGATTATACGAAGGATTTTGGATTGTAAGGATTGAATACGAGTGGAATTCGAAGGTTTAGTGGAGCCCTAAAGTTCAACTCCATATGTCCAGATTGGCCTTATTACAGTCATGTAGATCAGTGTTTTGAAATGTGTTGGAAGTTAAGACCGTTTGTCTAGTAAGTGCTGTAATAGTCGAAATCGACGTGCAGTTTCCTGTCTATTCAGTCTTGTGTGAGGATTTCAGGTTAATCGTTTGTCCAAATGTAGTCCAAGGTAGTGGATCTGTTCGACAGGGGTAAGAGTAACATTATTAAATGAAACTGCAGGGCAGTCGGTAGTTTTCACGACAAAGGATAAAGGTGGTTTGATGGGATTTGTTGGAATTTATCTTAATCCGCCAATTACGACACCATCCTTCCAAGGCTGTGATATGGGACATAAAACTTAAACGCCAATTTTGTCAAAACAGGTTCCTCCAAAGGTAATTCGGTTGATTTGAAACCAACTCTCATTTTAGTAGTAATAAAATAGATTAAAAAAAAATTGATTAAAAAAAATGACTACGAAATAAGCGCATCCGTTTTAAGTGGAATGTTACTGCATTTCATTCAACAGATGGTGAGTAATTCCTAAATAATGAAACTTGGTATTTGTCAGGACTTTTTCATAGCCATAAACAATACAAGACTCTTCAGAAGATACTTTAATATACTTTCTATATTTTTGCACGCACGATGAAATATACTTCTAAGGAGCCGGGACGTGTAGCAGAAGGCACTCGACCACTATAACATGATTCAGTATTTATTAACAACGTCACCAATAATTCATCAACACGTAAAATTACGTTAGAGTTAACGGTCAGTTTATTTCTTCTTAGGTAAGATTAGGTTCTTAGGTTTTATTTAAATTATATCATTTTTTATAATAGCGTTTTTTAGTTTTTCAGGTATTGACATTTTATATTTGAATTGAACGTGTGGCTACAGTGTGGATGGAAGAACACGAACGTGAATATGCAGTGTATTTCTGACTGCATTACATTTTGTAAAGAATGTTCCGTCCAAACATAAACAGTTTTTTTGAGTCTAAATATAAAATAGCATTCCTGTATTTTCAGCTAAAGTTGTTTAAAAACAAACAAGATATCTCATTGATTATTTCGAGCAATTAAAATAAAAATTCTTTGAACAAAATTTACTCAACAAATGGTTATGTACTCACAATTGAGCAAGTTATGAGACACCTCTGAATACAATACACTCCTCTGGACTCTACCAAATCGGGCAAAAAGCTGCAAATTTGATAATCAACTAAAGGAAATATATTTTTCTAGTTTAAAAAAAAAAATCGGCAATAAAAGTATACAGCAATTAATATAGACCAATATCGACCAAATAAATTCGTAGGAGAGTAAGAATTAGGAAGAACACTAAATAAATCTTTTATTTTTTTTACCTGAACACAGAAAAGGAGGCTTACGTAAACTTTCTTTTCAGTATTAATAAAAAAAATTAACTACGATATACAATTTTAAATTAAACAAGTAATCAAAACGAGGGAGGTGGGGAGGGGAAACTGTATGAATAACCAGTAAAATATAAAATATACACACTCTATTATGATAAATAAAATTGATAATTTTAAATAGCAATTAAATAAAAATGTGTGAGAAAAAAGTACTAATAAAGTGGTTTAAATTAAACTAGAAAAAGGGAATGTGGTGGGTAACGAAGAGTTTAATTATATTTTCCATTTTCTTTGTGACCAGATAATAAAACTGCAAGCCCGTCCTTTTAAGAAGTTATCCCAAGGCAATTATTGTTCAGGGATGACCGGCACAGAACCAATTAACACTTGGATCCATTTCAGGAAGAAAAAATTATTACTTTCAGAATTTCCACCTCTTACAAAATGAAAGTCCCATCTTCAAGGCCATTCCTTCGTATAAATATATACAATATATTTTCAAATTCAGCCAGTACAAAATTTAGATCACTATCCTCAGTAAATACAATGCAAAAAAAAAAAAAAACGCAACTATTCATAATAACAATATTGAAACCACCTAGGCTACCTCCTTGCTTTATGAAATTCCCCTACATACCTCCCCCAAATAGATAAAGGGACATCTACATTCACTAAGGGTTTATAAAACGTTATTAACACCCTTCACGACTAACTCACATCTCCAATTCACTCAAAGAGTTTGTTAGGTTTTTGTAATCCGAACGAATCTATAATCGCATAATGATTGAATACATAACTTTTGCAAAGGTCGATCTAGTCCCACCCCGTCCCCTCACTTGTTGGTAAGCTCATTGGGCGGAGATCGGACCTGAGCCCTAATCTCATTTTGCAGAAGCAATATGTCGGCTAATTGCGAGTCCAGCTGCAGCCCTCCAATCCACCCCTTCGGGGGCCTATTTACAGTTTTCAGCTGTTCTTATCTGTCCCCCACAAATTTGTCAACGACCTGTCTACTGCAGATGACTGTTTCTGTCCGACCTATTGTTAGTACAGTTAACGACCGGAGGTCTATCCTAACAGTTGTCCAGTCACGAGAGGGAAGCCAATGAGAGCATTTTGCAAAAGCTTGGCAACTGTCGTTGAAAATTAAACGAGAATAGCGATCTGATTTTGAATAGCGGTTCATTAGAGTTGACATTTATAATGAGTTGCACCCAAAGAATCAATCACTACATTACTGATGTGGTGCAAGCAGAAGAGACTTTAACCTAGCGGCCTAGAAGGTGCATTATGGGTCAAGATAATGAGAATTGAGAGAGCTTGTGACTTCAAAAATGAAGGGGAAATGGATTAGAACCTTCCCTTCCCTTCCCCCCAAATTTCACGTTAAGGGACCCTTACCTTTATATCATTTACTGATACCGAAAAGAGCAGTGTTTGAAAAAATAATTTACTTATACCCACTTAAATGGTAAAGTTAGCTAAATTTAGGAGCCAGTATGGATATGTTTACGAATAATGATTAATCAATAGCATAGGCAACGTGAATATTGTTGTTAGCAGGAATAAATATTGTTAAAATACAGAAGGATAAAAGGAAAATGGATGACAAACAAGGAATACGAGTCGTTAATAAGTACCTATGTATGAAGCAAGTAATAGGTAATGATGACCGTAATAAAATAACTCTCAAACCCAATGAAGCAATTACTTTAGAGGAGAAATAGATAGAAATTTAGTATTCTTGTAAATATCGGATAGAGGAATGCAGGGTGAGAAGATCAAGAATATAAAAAAGTTTTAGACTAGCGATTGGGACAGAACGACAAAATTTGTATTGCAGTTGGAAAGCAGGATAAAGCCACATCAACTCGCATACCAGCCAGAGACGTGAGAGAGCGCCTAAGGAGATGAATATTAAATACTGAAAGTATATAAACACGAAGTTCAATATAGCCTATGTAAATTTTATTCCACTACATCGTAATATTATCACAATAGGCATCTAACTTAATGTTTAGTATTTAAGCACTTCAAACAAATGGTACTGAACATAAAGATCTTTTAATTTAAAAAATAAGTATATACCAATGATGGGTCTTGGGTTCAGTACAGAAATTATTACTACTTGGCCAATGCATCTCATATAAACATGTAACAGAAGGTGATATGGTTAACATCAGCACAAAACCACCAGATATCGCTCTACCAATGAAGAACCAACCACAAGTTTATACGGTCTGAGGGTACAAAATGAATTCATCTAAACAGATATCCGACATACTGATATAATAGGATAAATTAATTATTTTCCACTTCCAGGGAGTTAATTGTACTACGGCTTATCCACTAAACTATTTTCTGTCATTTAATTTATAACATGAAATACAAAGTTTAAAAAAAAAATAAAGTGAAAATCACTACAAGACGTGATTCATAGCAGATCATATTCATAAATAAATACGTTTAATATCTTATCGATATTTATACCGATATCCCGTAAGTCCTAAAACTTCGTAGCTGAAAAATTTTAAAAAACCTTTGATTTTAAAAATTTAAAAAAGCTTCTTTTAAACCTTATCTGACTGGTGCTGACATTGGAAATAGCAATGGATCAGTCTTCAATCCTTAAGACTCTTGGAGCTCTTATGCTCCAATGAAAATGTGTTGATAGGCTGTTTTCTTTGACCTGTTTTTTCTATCTCCGCAATGTTTCATGAAATATCAGTAATAATCTTTTTAGAGAGAACTTATAATTTGAAGGTAACATCGAAATGCAAGAAAAATTGATAATTGTCCGAGTATTTAGTTTTTCTTCTTAAATATATGTTATATAATAAAAAAAAGCCCCATGTTATTTTAATCGTTCTCCAGAACCACTTATAGTTCTTTTGCTAATTAGTTTAAAGAATTTTATGTTCTACTATTTTACATTTGTTAAACTTTCCATTTCTAAAGCTTCATAAATGTTTAAAAATATTTTTCGAAAATCATGATACAGTAGCCCTAAATAAAACCCGCTATTTGTATATAAACATTTAGATGGGCTAAACTGAATTTTACTTATTTAATCTTCAATCTAATTCTATTTTTCAAGTTATAGCTCAATCATAACTCTAAAAAAATTATTAATTTACGAACACCCACCAAAAAGATGACTAAATGTAGTTTTTATTTTTTCTGCAAAGTTGTACGAAATCTTACACAGCAGAAAAATTGTAATACATATAACGTATTCAAGAAATTACAAGCTAACAAAGAGTATAAAATTATGTAATAAATTTACTTTTCTTTGTACAGAAATAAATCATTGAGCTGCCGCCTTAGCAGCCTCGAAAATGCAGCGGCGTAGGTTCGTTTCCGATGCTTCTATAGATTGACTTCTGTTTTGTGGCAACCCCACGGAATGAAAACTCGACCTTCCCACTCTTATTAGAATAACATGGTTAAATATAGGATAATCCCACCGCCCCCGTACGTCAGTAAAGGGCACAATTGGGGTAAATGTTCACTTACTAAATTATTTGATACGAGGATTGCAGGAATCTAGGAATCATAATTCAGGAACGTCGTGCTTTATTGCGCGAACGCGCGCTTTTTGTCAGTCTGATATAGTTTTCTTGTCACCATAGTTATTAAATAATTTATATTTTAATTTCATATAATTATTCTTAATATTTCAATATTTATATTATAACAATCAAAAATTGAATAAATGTTAAGAGTATAATGTAAATTTTAGTAAACTGCTATATTTTAAAAATAAAATGCTGAAATTTCGCAACAAGAAATGTTATTAAAAGTGCTTTTGAAAATTTGAGTTAGCCAACTAAAAGGCTTATTTAAAAAAATTGCACAGGAATGTATTTAAACAGTAATTAATATAAAAATATCTGTTCTAAAACGACCAAGGATTAATAAAGATTAATGAAATTTGTGTGATGCACGAAAGGTTTTTTTTTTTACATGGGTTTAAGCAAACAAAATAGTGAATAATCGATAACTGAACTTATAATCAAGAATGGATCAAAGTTAAGTTTCGACTTGATGATAATCATTTTTTTTTTTATTACTTATCTTCAGGTATGTTCATTACTGTCATAAATCAGAGCGATGCCAGAAGCAGTAATGAGCAGTGAATCAGGACATTCGCATGTGATAGGGCGGCTTGTTTTGCTAATGGTAGCTGCGAATGACATCATTGCCGCTGTAGTATCCGCTGACTACAAATGCCCTTATCGTAACTCGGCGACGGCAAGTTATGTTTTTGTATGCCACTTGAGGTTCCGGCTACGCTTAGTATGCTGCTGCGGTAGTCTTGATTAGAACCTTGACTCATTTAGCATCGTAGCTATACTTCACAATGCCTCACCACCAATTTATAATATGCCAGGACCGATTGATTGGACTGTTCTTATGGGAAATATTACATTCGCATAACATACTAAATAGTTTGGCGATTTGTGAGTCTAATAGGAATACGCTTGACTGAAATGCAAGTCATTTCGACTTCCAGGTATCATTGAAATAAAATAGCGGAAAGTTAAAAAAAATTATTCAATTTACTTCTGACGAAAAATGAAATCATAAAAATTAGACAAATGCATCATTTGTCAAATACAATACACAAAAATCATTTAAAAAAAAACAAAAAAAATTGTTTTATTTAGGTATTCCCCGGAGTAAAAGCTGGGGGACATTACCCAAATTAATTATTATGCGCTGGTATGGCTGGTTGGAATAAAGAATTACTTATAATTTGCTGGTAATGAGTGGACTGTATTTATAATAAATTGATATAATATGTTTTTAAAATGAAATACCTCTATTTCCTCTTTATAAGTTTTCTGAAACAATTTGCTGGACGGTTTGAACAAAACAATATGGTTAGTTGGTTAGTGATAGTTTTGGTTTCATGACATGAATTGATTTAAATATTACATTTTACTTGTTTGATATTCTTGAGGTTTGAAGGTTGGTTCTGGTGTGAACATGAAGATGAAATAAGGGTTCCCTCTTGGTTCTTTTCCCTCATCCTTCTGCCGCCCCCGCCTCTCTCGCCTGAGTGTAACGTTTTACTCCCTCATGATTTATGAGAAGAGATCTTCTTGAAGAGTTCTGTCTCTTTCTTTACCTGTACAGGTCATGGGTACTCAAATTGGTTCTTACCCCTATTTTATTGGGGATCAAGATGGCTCCCCAGGTCTCCTACCACTTATCTTTGCCACTAGATGGCATAATGAATTTCAGTTCAGAAGTGAGGGGGCACCTTTCTTAAACAATAATTCTCCTGTTTTTAAATGACGCAAGAACTCGAATATCAGAAGTACCAAAGACGAGATATTTTTAAAAACGGTTGTAAATAACAATAAATAAAATTCTTACATAATGTTTCATGTATATCCAGAAAAAAATGATGACACTGCAAACAAAGATCCAAACTTTTGTAGCAAAAGATATCATTACTTTTACATAATATTTGGCTTGAGGCTTAAAAATAGTTAAACTGCTGAAAGTTACATTTAATTTGACATTTGTTAGAAAAATATCTTTTGATTAGTGATAATCTGCTACCAAAACTATTAATGCAACAAATAATAAAATTAAAAAGATTTGATAATATATTTAGTGATTAAATTTGTGGAAAACCAATTTCTCCACTAATTGTCACAGTAAGTGCTGATTATTTCTTTATTAATGTAAGGTAATTAATATATATTTATTGATATTCTCGATTATTTTATAGGAAGTTTTATTCTTAAGATGTTAAGATGCTGAGGTGAAAAAACTTCTTTTAGAATCTAATAATACATGCTCTTTATTTTATTTTACAACGTTTCCGAGTGTTTTCCCATCTTCTGGTATAGTAATTTTTTATGATCAATTTGATCTATTTCACTCCTAAAATTTTGTCATCTAAAATTGCTGATTATAAAGATATCTACAGTTAATAATTACAACATTTTTACTAAAAAATAGTGATTGATATTTTTTAAGCAAAATATGAGACTTTTTAGTCAGTAACTGTAGGTGACAAATTTTCAGGAATGAAATAGATAAAATTAACCATGAGGAATTACGATATCAGATGATAGGGAAAATACCCTGAAAAGTTGTACAATTAATTAAAGAGTATTAAATAATATTAATTAAAAGGTTTTTTCATATCACCATCTTGATATATCGATGATAATCCTGATTTATAATTCAAGTAGTAGAAGAAACATTGCCACGAGTCAAGGAGTTTAGTTTTATTTTTATCCACTTCGACAAAGCAAATAAACTGCAAAATCCTCAATCACCATTAGGTAATTAGGATTCTCCCGCAGCCAACTGATTCTCTTAAAGAGTAAAAAAAGTATTGCCTAAAGTGAAAAAAAGGCACCTTAAAGGAGTGAATTGAGCGGGCAGAGCGAGAGAACACTGTGCTATGAATTATTGAAATGAGCGGCGAGATCGGAGATAGAGTGGACTCTACCGCCTCCAGCCTCCGCGACATCTACATTAGCCATATCCGACGTCTCTCTCTCTAGAGGAGACATTTTTTAAAACAGGTCTTTCAATTTATTTTCAATCTTAATTAATTGTCGTTCCTTTCATAATTTTCTTTCCAGAGAAAAAGAAATAAAAAATGAAAATGAGAAGGCTTTATTTTTCAATTACCTTGGTCAAATTTCGTCTCTCTCGTTTTCTTTTCTTTCCAGAAATGAAAATAACTTAATAAAGAATAGGAACAGTGGTTTTTTTTGTATATATAATTTTAACAAGGTAATTTAAAGGTTAAGACAAACCTTTCTTTTTAAGAAATGAAGTGATTAGAACGTTTAATTATAAAAAGAAAACAAATTTATCGTTTTATGAATCTAATATTAACCGATTAAAGGAAAAAAATTGCAATTTA
>NW_027115007.1:1667519-1697588 GCF_000696795.3 Halyomorpha halys
TATTATCTACTTTTAATGCATTTTATTAATTTTCATTAGTCAGTTTATTACTGTAATAGGACTGTCATCTCTCGTAATTTTCAATTTTTACCGTGATGGTGCCTCACATGATTGGATTGAATCGTCAGGTTATAAAAAATAAAATGACTAAGTCCGGGTAATTTTCTCCAAAATGAATTTTTTATTTATTTTTTAAGGAATAACTGAGCTGTTTTGTGGTTTACAGTCAATAAATAAAACATACTACGTTTGAGGATAGGTAGGGCAGTGTACTGGTACTAGTACTGGTATTTGGTGAGGGGAACAAGTCCGGCAAGTGGGCTAGTGGTCCTTTTTGCCAACCCCTGACGGCTACCCGAGTTCCGCCACGTACTAACCAAGGTGGGAGTGTCAAGATTCATCCTTCGGAACCGGCGAAATGTTAACTGTCCCAGATGGGAATCGAACCCACAACGTTCCGAACCAAGCCCATTGGGATCTGCGCCCCAACCCGCACTTGTACCGTGTGCCCCACACCGTCCCTTAGGTCAGTGTAAATGATTAACTTAACAATTAAATAAAAAGAAATATTTGATCAAGCATTCATTCTGTAATTACAAGATATAAGAGTAAACGATTATTTTATGGAACTCCGACATGAGGATAGCTCTCAAGATTTGACAGACTTAACAGAACTCCAAGCATCACTAGTAAAATGAATATGAATTACTAGGGTTATTGAAGGCGCCAGAAAGATACAAAGGAGGTTAAAATCAAGTGACGGTACCATTGGATAATAATAGATCAAAACAATAAATCATTATATTTATCATAAATCATAATTTTTCAACTTGATGATTCATAAATAGTTCCCTCAGCCCGATGCATAATAGAGAACAAACTTTCTTGTGTGCCATATTTACCTATGAAATCATGCCTCAAATAAAGATAACACATAATAAAATTTAAAGGTACAAACATGACACCAAAATACGAAAAAAAGGCCCCCAAATGGGCATAGAGTACTTCAAATAAGAGGAATTACCATTATTTTACCAATATAATAAAAAAATATTTCACTTGTCCAATAAATTTCTACGAATGATAAACAATATTACAACGAATTAATGACTTTTGCTTATACATTTCTGAAAGTAATAAGTATTATAACATTATTCATGTTGCCGTATGATGAAATGTTAGAGCCATTATAATAACTGGACACCCCTTAATGATCTAATATGTACATATTATACTAATAAAGGGAATTTTTTTGCTCAAAGAAAGTATTATATTCATTTAAAGAACTTAAAAATTCACAAATTTTATAAATAAGAAAAAAGGAAAGTATTATTCAAAACTAAATCCACCAACAGTACAAATACTAATAGTGATCAGTTGGGTCACAATAACCGTCTTCAAATCAGGAAAGTAAAATAAGACAAAAGAAGAAATAGCATTCTTATAAGGATTTCTACCTCTTTGGAAGTAATCACATCTATCTTCCACCTACATACTAACAGCGTTACTGATCGGTGCTAGGATGTGAAATCAACGGTATATATATTTAATTTGAATTTATTTATATTACTTTTCATATTTAATTCTGAAGTACTATCAGTATTTAATTATTTTAAGTTGAGACCAACTCTGTTTGTATGGGGCATACTATTTCTATTCCAATTAGAGACAAATAAATTATAATTGGAAATAATCTTAACAAGCAAATTGAGTACACCCACTAAAGATGAACAATAATTAATTTTGTTAATTTATAAATTAACAAAATACTTATATAAAAAAAATGTTAATAGCACCTTCTACTATCGTAATATTATAAATAATGACTAAATTTACTTAAAAAACTTTAAATTAAATCAGAAATTTCTTTCATGTAGGTAGCATCTAAAATATTTTTCAAGTTTATAAATGTCGTTGAATTCTGTTTTGAATGTTCTTAAAATAGATCCCTGACAAATGGTATGTCTAGAAATAAAAATTAGTTGCTACTTTAGGATATCTTTGTTTATTCAATCCATATGGTTCTTGGTCTCACACGTGGTCGATTGTCAGCTGTGACATTTATGGTTACGTTGAGACGACTTGATGAATTCCTTAGGGCTTCAGAATAAAGGGAGGGGAAACTCCAAGGGCTTGTTGTGTTTAGGACTAATAGTAAAAAATTCAATAAAGTCCTAAAGGGATTTTCCACAGATAATAGATGTCCTGATCGAAGACGATTTTGAGCTGTATCCTAGCCATTATGGAAATGCCATATTGTCATCATAGTTAAGAGTTTACTAGTACATGGTTCCTACAAACAACACATCAAATGATTGCTTTAATTTTAATCAAAAACTATCTCCCTTTTTTTTTTTTTTTCTAAAGACTATACTTTGTTAGTTTTAAAGAAAATAGTAAACAATTGTGGACATTTTTTTTCATCCTGGATGGTGTCATAACGGAACATAACCTTGGGTCGTTGTCCCCAAAGGCTCATTTGAGACGTTGAGAACCGCAATTAATACGTTACGAGTTGACAAAGGAGACAGAAGAAGCAGCGCAAGAAAGTGCATTACGACGCGGAGGACGGTAATTAGTTGAGACCGTGCGAACGAGGACGAGGTCTTATAGCGAAATAATTACCTACAGAAGCGAGTTATTATAATGATCCTTCCTTATTTCTACCGTACAAGTCGGCCGACAGATGTTCCGATAGATCGGAGGAATGGTAGTACCAACACCTGCTGTTCGATGACAGATGGCGCTAGCTATGCGGATAAATTTGTTCGAATAACCGGTATCGAGGGTACAAAATTTAACCCTAAAGTTTAACTCACACAGTCGAAAGAAAATAAAGAGAAATTTCAAGGCAAAATAAAAGCCAATAAGGGTAACAATGAGTCTGAAGTAGAAGTGAGAAGGAATATTAATTTTAACTTACCAATTTTAATTGGTAAAAAAAAATATTGTTTTTTCTATCACACGATATTTATTATATTTAGTCATAATTTTAGAAAATCTTTTCTATAAAAAAAAATATTGAATTCGAACAAGTATTAGCGAAGATACAGACAACCTATTGAACTTTTATCATATTAAAAAAAAAAATAGAACTTAGGCAGGTTCTCTTTGAATTTCGTTAATTTTTTTTTATACCTTGAAGTATGTTAACAACCGAACATTCTAAATAAGACATAAAACAGTATTTGCATTACAGTATTATGGAAACCGTAATTAAAATAAATAATTAATTCAATTATTAATCCAATGTGCAAATAAAAATAATAATGTATGTTTAATTAATTAATAATATTAATAGATATCAAACTTTCAATTGCGAACAATTAATCTATATACATACGCAATTTTAGCAATAGCGAAGCACTTTCAAGTCTGATAGTAATACTTAAATTAAAAAAGAAAAAGACAGCCACTATATCAGCCTCGTCGAAGCTAATTTATGATTTCTGGACAGTAAAACTGGTGCCGACAACTTAATTACAGGTTTGCGCCAAACATTCTCCGCTCTTAACCACACCTATTTCTCAGGTAATTTAAATATAGACGAAAACCGGAAAATGAAATATAAAAAAAAATGTCCTTGTCGCATAGTAGCTAAGCCGTTATATAACTAGCCAATACTAGAACACCTTTGGAAGAAATATAAAACGTGCTACATCATTCTAGATTCTTCACACATTCATCATGTTCACATATTCAATCATTTAAATTCATACGACGTATATATATATTTCTTATAACACTTAATCTGCTAAATGCACTCAGGAATAGCTGGAAATGAGGCAGCGGATAAAGCGGCTAAAGAGGCTACAATGAACGTTCCACCACTCCAAATTTACGAGCCGAAAGACATAAAGGCATTTTTAAGGAACAGAATCCGAAAAAGTTTGGATTCAATGTGGGCTCCCGTACCACCCACCAATAAATTGAGAAATGTAAAAAAAAAATACACAAAAGTGGACAAGTGCCATAAGGGGAAACAGAAGAGAAGAAGTGGTTGTTGCAAGAGTAAGAATAGGACATTCCAAATTAACTCACCTTCACTTAATCACAAAAGAAGACCAGCCTACATGCCAAATCTGTCATTATCAATAAAGCATATAATTAAAGAATGCCCATAATTTCGTCAAGCCTTCGAAAATAAGAAAATTCCACGAACAAGAGAATTGGCCCTTAAAGACTCAGAAGAATCCATAGACAAAATAATAAAATTTCTGAAAGAAACACAACTTTATACTAAAATATAATCCACCGACTAGTGTAAAAAAGGAAATAGTCTACATTCAACCATCAAATGTCAAAGTCAAGAAGATAGATGAAGTAAAAAGGGTGTAATAACCTAGATGTTGATCGCCCGAATAAAAATCTAATCTGCTAAATGTGGAATGTAAAGAATTAAACAAAATGTAAGCAGGAAAATGCAATCCTTCATAGACACAAGACAAACGGCAAAAGTTTCCAATAAATTACAAAAGTCTTATTTACTTGGGTATAATAAGTCATATTTGCACTTACAGGGTTGAGCTTTACGGCCTCACTAAAACCATTGAATTCGTCAGGCATCTTTTTGTTTTGTTTATACCCTGTCTGATCATTTCTGACATACCCGAGGATGAAGATTATCTATAGGTTACCACCCTGTTCTATCATCGCTGGAATAGGGGCGGGGTTAAAGTTTCATTCCGTGAGACCGCCGCGAAATAAAAGTCGACCGAATTTGAACAGGTGCCGCTCCAGTAACGAAGTTGCTAAGGTAGACGCCTGAACTCCTTCGGCCAAGAGACCTTCTGATGTAGAAATGTTACTCGAATGCTTCTAATGGGTATTTATTTAACAGACCTTAAATGTCTTCATAACTCATCACATATATTCGTTTTAGTTTTAGTTTTAATTACAGCTGAAAATTTCAAAAATAAAGAGGGAAAATACAATATAAAAATTTGAAGAAATTCCACCAAAAGTAGTAATTAGCAAGCAACATCTACAAATGAAGATAAAATAAAATAATAAAGGCCTAACGAACCCGAAGGTTTGATGCCGATACCACCAAACGCTCTCTGCATACATCCTTCCTATGATGCCCCTCCAAACCCAATTCCACTAAATCAGTTTTAAGGCAATCCTCCCATCTACGTTTCGGTCCACCCCTCGGACGTTACCCGTTGGTTCAGTGCTTATTAACATTTTAGGGATCCGCCCGTTACTAAGCCCTACAACCTTACATGCCCATCTTACAAGCCGCAATGCCAAAGTTTGAATTATATTTAGCGGGTGCATTTCCCTTAATTCAGTGTTATGTAATCTTCTAAAGTCTCCCGTTAATTCATCCTCTTTCGGCCCGAATATTTTGCGTAATACTTTATTTTCGAAAACCTTAAGACGCTGTTCATCTCTTAGTGTATGAGGCCACGTCTCACATCCATAAAGAACAGTGGGAAGGATAACGGTTTTGTAAATTCTATTTTTTAAGTTTTTCGACAGAAGGCGCGAACAAAGGAGTTTCGAAATTAAAAAATAACAAGTATTTTCCGTCTTCAACCTAGCTTTTATTTCCTCATCAATTTCGTCTTTTTTGTTACTGTAGAACCTAAATATTTAAACCTATCTACTTGTTCAAACGTATTTCCTCCTATATCTATATCACCGAAATTGCTTGCATTTCTACTGCTAACCATGTATTTTGTTTTATCCGTATTTATTTCAAGACCTAGTTTCTTGCTGGAGTTTATTAGCTTGGTTGTATTTAGTTCTATAGATTCTTTGTCATCACCCAATAATACCAAATCATCTGCAAACCCAAGCACCAGTACTTTACCGCCCAAAGTTAAACCCTTTTCGCTATTCATCACACTTCTAATGACATATTCTAATGATAGATTAAATAATATAGGTGATAAAGAATCACCTTGTTTTAAACCCGACAAGACCTTGAATTTCTATGAGTAATGATTACCGATTCGTACCTTATTATACGTTTCGGACATGCACATCCGTACGAGATTTACTAACTTCTTTGGTATTCCATGTTCAATCAAAATATCATACAGCTTCTGGCGGTCAATAGCATCGTAAGCTTTTTGGAAATCTATATAAAGCTGATGAACAACCTCGTTGTATTCCAAGTTTTTCTGCAAGATTTGCCTTAATGAAAAATATTGATCAATAGTTAAACGATTTCGTCTAAAATCACATTGGTAGTCTCCGATAATTTCTTCAGCGTATTCCGTGATTCGACTAGTTTAGCGTAAATATTTTATAACATATAGGAAGGAGCGAAATTCCTCGATAGTTGTTACAATCCGCCTTCGGGCCCTTTTTGTGAACAGGAATAAGTAGTCACTTCTTCCATTCCTCAGGCATCTCCTCAATTTCCCAGATCTTTTTTTTACCAAAAGGTGTATTTTAGTAACTCCAATTTCACCACATCCCTTGATTAGTTCACTAGGAATATTGTTAGTTCCCGCTGCTTTATAAGGTTTTAATTTTGTGATGGCTATTTCGACTTCCTCCTGACTCGGTTCTGCTATCCACGGTTCAACACTCTGATATTCAGTCAGAGGATATTGACAATTATTTCCCGTATTCAGAATACTTTCAAAGTGTTTCTTATACAAATGAAGGAAAAGAGTAAATAAAATAGTATAAATTTAAAATAAACAATGATAAAAATATAAAAAATTACGATACTATTACGTTAAAATGAACAGTAGACGTAATAGTACGGAAAATAAAAAAGTAGAAATGAAAAAATATTTATTGAGTATACACCTGCTCCAGCTCTCTTGTTAATACCGGACGCAGACCCATCGGTATAAATGTGTAGCCATTGCTCAATGGGGTATAGCTCATAAATTGTTTTTAGTGCAGCAGCTCTAAGCTCGGGTTCAGGGCAATCTTTCTTGACACGACCACATGCCAGTTTGAGTCGCCCGTAGACTTCAGCGGAATCGTGCTTTGGCATGTAGGAGATGCTTATATTCTGTCTTTCATCAGTTGGTAGGTCTATCTGGTGAAGCATTTCCTCGGCTTTTGAAAGAAAAGTGCGATGGGACCTCAGTCGTTCATTCGCTTTACGATAATCCAACCAGTGTTCCTCTCGTCGCATAAGCTTTTCATAAAGACACAGAGCAGTTTTCTCCCTCCTATCCTGTAAGGGTTCAAGACCTGCTTGGAGTTCCATAGCTGTAATTGGAGTCGATTTCACACCGCCAGTGATTATGCGTAAGGCCTGATTTTGAACTTTGTCTAACTTTTCTAACGCTGCTTTGGAGGAGGTAATTAGAAGTTCAGCTCCATACTCCAGATTAGGCCGTACGTAAGATTTGTAGGCCGTACTGAGTACGTCTTGGGATGCTCCCCATTTAGTCCCTGTTAGCCTTTTCATCAGCTTCAATTTTGATTGTCCTTTCTGAGTTACTTTATGGATTTGTTTTAGCCAGGTCAGCTTAGAGTCTAGTGTGATCCCTAAATAGCTTGCTTTATCAGTTCTCGTTAGTTCTTCGCCTTTAAAGTATAAATGAACCTCATGTTTTTTTGTACTAAGGCTAAACTATTTTAACATACTAAAAACGTGTTATTACGTCTACTGTTCTTTTTAACCTAATACTTTGCGTAAATTTTAATATTCTTATCATTGTTTATTTTATATTTATACTATTTTATTTAATCTTTTCCTTCATTTGTTGTTTTCATTTATATTTATATAATTTTAATCCTACCTTCATTTACCTAAATGATAAGTATTTATCATATAATGTCAAAATATTTTTAGCAAATAAACAGTTGTTAACTATTTTTGTTTTTTCGTGACCACATCCCTGACCATCTTCTTCATAATTTAAATCATTTAGATACATAATATAATGTTAAATAAAATATCAACTTTTCATTTCTAATTTATTCGGTTGGTTTATGAACAGTACCCCTCATTTCAACACAAGCTGCATGATTACATCGTAATAAGCTCATTTCATTAATTGAAAATATTCTGAAATTTATTTGAAAAACAAGAGGATCGCTAAAAACAAAAGAAAATAGATTTGGTAGAAAGTGTCGTCAATTTGATGGCTTTATATTTACAAAGTTTTTGAAAAACACGATATACTTTAACACATATAAAGAAAACTGAGAGTACTTAAGCGTAATAAATGATATTTTATTATTAATGCCCTCTATAGTATAAACAAGTATATGTAACTTTGATTTCATTGGAGTAACAACCAATGCACATTTGTTGGGATTTCTATTTGTTTTATGTAACTTTGCCATTAAACTATCTGATGCCAAAACAACAAATATTTTCAGAAGTCAATAGAAAAGTTTATATGAGAAAAATTAAAATATGATGGAAAACAAGTTCCTGGTTCAGCATTAAAACATTCTGTCCAACTCTGCAACCCAAGAACTACAGAGGTCAATGCTTGCAATAGTAGAACTTTGAATACTAAGAAAAGCTTTTTATTGGATTTTTATTTCTTTAGCTTATAAATTGTCAGTAAATCACCATGGGAATGAGATAGGATAGTGGGTAGAAAACGGTGCTTCATATACAGAACGCTCCCGTTCAGTTTTCTGATTGGCACACTAAATCTTCACTTTCCAGACAGTGAATATTTATTAAACGTATAAAAAGAACCTTGGTAATGTATGCGCAGCGTAGAACCATTGAACTTTGAAATAAAAGTACCGAGTATCAGAAGATAGGGCGGTTGGAACAAAATTACGACCACATATAGTACTCGAAGATTACCGTAAGGTCGAGAATCAGATAACTAACATATACCAGTATATTCATCAAAGTAGTAAAAAAAAAATTTTTTAAATAAACCATGAATAAAATTATTAAATAGTAAGTTGTCTACGTATATTATTATTTAATAGTAACTGGTAAAATTGATTTTTTTTTTTAACTATAAACGGTAAGAAGACGTGGTAATAATTATATTCTTCTGGTCTTTAGAAAGGGGATGCTTTAATATTTATGACTGAATGAAAATACATCGAAGCCATTTAGTTCTTATTCTATAGTCCAAGGCAATTATGAGTAATTTATTTTTTTATCTTCCTTTTTATCATTATACACCTTTACCCCGCTGAAGCGACCTCAATATTTTCTTACACTCATCCTTTTTGTTTTATTTTTTTTCTTTTCTCCCAATTGATTCTCATTAGACAGATTAGGGCCGAACGAAGAGAAGGAGGAAAGGTAATTTCAGGAATCTGACGAGACTGCCATAATTTCTCGGCGACGGTGGTGCACTCAGGAGCCGTTCCCTTCATTATCCACTTTACACGGGGAAGGCTCATTCTGGTCATTCGAAAAAAATGTCTTTGGTCTTTGTCGTAATGGTCGCGTGGGGTCTGTTAATGATGACCCCGACTTTTTTTCGTTGTTTGGGTCTGTTTGTTCGACAGATGTAACATTGCAAAATTACTATAGAGTCGCAAATGTTATGGAACGTAGAAATCTGTGGATTTCTATGTTACATTTTCCAAATAAATAATACAAAAACTATGATTTGTGTTTTCTCCTCATATTGCAATCTACATCACTAACTTATCTTAATTAATTAACATTATTATTGATTGTCGATTTTATTATTATTATTATTATTATTATTATTATTATAATACAAGAATTTTCATCTTTCACCGGAAATAACAACGACCCGAATCTTGGTCAAGGGTGAGGCTAGACAAATTCAGCTTTTGATATTTATAAATTTCCTAACAATGCTGGAAGTCTCAAGCAACACATTTTCAAAATATATAAAGAAAGATCTAAAAAAGTATTTTTTTTTTAGTCGGCGCGGTATCAACAAAAAATAAGACACTCCATTTGTATAAATAACAGAGTGTAAATTATGTTCAAGGCTGGCAACAATTTTTTCGAATCTTCATCTTAAAAACTGTGGCCATCTCTACCCTACCAGAATTATGTCTCATGACAAAAATGTTTGTATCTGTTATCGCCACTTCGCTGAATAGGCACTTGCGCCTGATTGGCAAGAAAAGAGGAATGAATAATTAATTTTAAAAGGGTAGCCATAACGATGGGAATCGAACTTCCCTTGATTCGAACACGTCATAGTGGCATAAGAATTTTTTAATGGAAATAATTTAATATAAGTAAATGTAAAAACGAGAAAATTATTTAAGTGAAACTCCATTGCATTTCAATAAATTAATTTTCGTTTTGACCCTGTTTGAAAAAGTTTAAATCGAATAGTTCTTTGTATGGACTACCTTAGAGATATTGATGAATACAGAAATTCATTTAGAATTAGAAATTCATTTTTTCTTAGATTTTCTCTTCAATAATGTAGATTCACTCCTATATTTGAATAGATGACGTATTTAATATACAATCCAATATTTTTTTGTGGGAGTTCATAGGTAAGGGACTGTGCCACAAATTCAAAGGACCCTGGTTCAAATCCTGCTATGGCAGATTTTTTATTTCTGTTTCACTGTAGCCGTGAGTCAGTCCTGTGGTTTCGGGAACCCTCTGGGACCTCATAATTTGGGTTCCCTTAATTACATAAAAATCTGGCGGTCGAGCGTGATTTTGACCATCACCTCCTGGTACAACCGTTGGTCTAGAAACAGTACTTCCACAACAAAGTACTGCACCCCTTACCCTTCATGGGTTGTAGCAGTACAGATTTAATTTAATTCCAATATTTTTAATTTAGTGGCAAGTATGGTTTGCCCATTAGCCTGTGTACTGGAAAACGAAAAGCTTTTCAGATCACAAAAGAATAAAAATTCATACATAATTTCAGTTAAATAAGCGACATAACTTTCATTCAAATAACAGATTCCGGACACAGATTCATTACCTCCTCATATCTCTAACTAATTAGCTCCGTCATGGCCCATTGCAAACGACCAAGATTTAGACTTATCTTCCTTTGACGCCCTGGAATCTTCAGCCTTATGCACCATAATAACTTTAAAACTTTTAGGTGGTCAAGAAAAACTTTTGTAACGCATTACTTTTGTTACAAGGTTAAAATAATTTATTTATTATAAGTAATCGACTTTCTCCCAGGTGCTTGATGCCCTATCATCAGCGGGCACAACAAAAAGTCTTGTTACTCGCCGTCGACACTGATATCTATTTTTAACGAGGTTCTACCCTAAGTGTGAGAGATCATGCCTCGAATTCAAAAGTTAATACCTGAGGGAGGTAGTAGAGAAAAGTTATCGATCCTTCAATATTTAAAAATTTTGTTCTTTTAAAACAAGATGCAGACAAAAAAATATGAATTAAAAATTTATTTCAAACCGATAAGTACTCTATTATACGAATGAAAAGCTTTCGTTTGACGATAACAGCCGTTCGATGGCAAATATACATACGATGAATTACAAAAATATATTATACGAATACAAACAAACCACAACAACTTTCACTAACCACTCACATCTTAAGTAAAAACTAATATCACTTAAATAATAGATTAAAAACTGACAATTGTCAAAACAACAATGGAAACAAAATGGCATTAATTTATTATAATGCATTAGATACTAATTTATTTTCAAATATTTGGTGGTGTTTTATACATCTATATTACTTCCTTACTCTAAAAATGAGAAACCTACTTGGATAGCTAGAAACCTACCTTACCTAATTCCAAAACCTGACTCAATTTTTACATAAAGTAAAGTTCTGAATGAATCTATCAACGGCTCTCTTGGAAAAGTATTGCTTTAATGAATAATATAAAAATATCTGTTCTGAACCGAGGAAGGATGAGTTTCAAGTCAGTACATTGTTTTGGTTCTTATGGATCAAACCATAAGAACCAAAACAATGTACTGACTTGAAACTCATCCTTCCTCGGTTCAGAACAGATATTTTTATATTATTCATTAAAGCAATACTTTTCCAAGAGAGCCGTTGATAGATTCACTACTTCTAATTTTAAAAATTTTCAGAAAAGTACTTCTGATAATACTTCTCGATATAAAATTCTAGTATTTTCTTCTGCAAAGGTTTGATATAAATACAAAAATATAATAGTTACCTAAAATTCACATTCTGCTCTTAACTATTTATTCAAAGCATAAATGTTATAAAATCAATATTCGAAATATTAAGAATTGTTTTATGGAGTTATCATGTGATCCGAAGGCTCGTATTGATGGTTTACTTCACAATACATTTCCACTAACTTTATGAAAAATAAAATGAAAGGTTTACCCTTTCAGGAGAATTACAACTTTTCAATTAATTTTTGGAGAACATTTGATTGTATTTTTTATAGTGTTAATGGAAATTTACTGTGAAGTAAGCCATCGATATACTGGTTACGCGAAATAAAAAAATAATTAAATAACCGGTGACGAAAAAACAGGCTGGCAAAGAGGACAGACAAAATGCGCATGCGCGAACTGAGAAGAAAATTAGCTTCAGAAAAAATCTTTTACTAAAGTATTCTTTGTCAATCTTTATCACAATCTTCGACTTTCTAGGTTTAATATAATATATTATAAAATCTTTGGTTTTCCAACGGTACATAATAAGATAATAGTACTGCTATTATTTACAGAAACGGGTTTTCAACCTAGAAAAAAAATTTCCTTTTATCTCCTTAAGTTAATTTTCTAATCCTTTTATAGATTATTTTTATGCCTTTTTACAACTAATAAAAATATGAAATGGTTAATTATTTCAAATATATAGAATTAAAGTGAGGTGTAGATAGTTGACCGAAGATTACTGATTGTCGGGGGGTAGGGGGGGGGGGGAGAGTGCGGTCAGTACAAAAAAACATAGATAAATAAAAAATAATTTATTTATGCCAGACATATGACCGCACCCCCCGACCATCTTCTCCAATCAATAAATAAATTAAAGGTACTTAAAGAGGAAGATTTTTATAATTATTAGCTATTTAAGCCCTGTCATACTACTTCGATGAGGATAAGACCTAGCGGATATTGAAGACCATTTAATTTTACTTAGTACGTACAAATTTAATCAAAACTGATCTATATAGTGGACCTTCCGGTTATTCGATTTATTGCTGCAGTTACATAAACCCGCTTCAAATATGTTATTTCAGTTTCTGAAGACTTTTCGTTTTTGAGCTTACAGCCTAGCTCACATACACGTGCACGCATGCACGCACACACATACACAGTAATTTTTAGATGTAGTATTTTAATTTGAAAAAAAAAACTTTCATTTATGAGAATTGTAGACATTAAATTTGCTTGGAGTGCTTTTAAGTTATATTCGGTAATTTATGGTACAAATACTTCTGAAATATCTTTTGTTTCAGACACTATTTTTCCATCCAGTGAACATCTCTTACTTTTGGTCCACAACATTGTTGATAATACCAAAAGGAACGTGTGATTAGCAATAAATAATAATTCCGAATTTCAAGTACAAAATAATTCAGAGTTTGTGATAATATCAAAAATTCATATTTGCAAATTCATTACTTTCGAAGAAATTTAGATGAATAAAATCTTCAAAGAATGAACTCAACACAAAGTCCTTTATGGAAGAACCGCAGAATAGAAACAGTAAACTCATCAACAAAAAAAAAAAAAGGATTCTCAGGTTAACCTGTTGACTGCACACTAAAGACAAGTAACTGGGTCATGGATCAAAGGCAAGAAGAATCACGAGTTCTGTTGGCCAGAACAATAGCCAGCGACTGAGGCGGCTCTGGTTCGACCCTAGAGCCGACAAAAAAAAAGTAAAAAGAAGAACCCGCCGGCAAAACAACAAAGCGAATCGGTTACCGTGTACACAAAGAGAAGATTCCGCCCGTGAAATCCTCCTTACACCAATCAACCATCCTACTGGGCCGTTTAATTGCTATCGGTAACGCACATCTGGCCAGGGCTTGAGCTATTCTTAGGGGCATATTTATAGGATACCACTACCCCATCTAGATATAGCCAGGCATTTTAACATCTCAACTCAGCTTTGAAAAAGTTTGCAAAGAATAAAGAAATTAAATATCACAACGAAGATTCTCATCTATTTTCGTGTTATATTCACTCACAGAAACGCCGTGTTACAAAACTATAGAAGCTTTAATAATTAAATATTCAAAAATTGTCCATGTTGGTCCTTCTTCGATTAGTAATAAAATCCAGTAACCGACGATTCGTTTAATATAATTTCTTCCATTAATCTAGAGCACAATAAGTTTATAACACTTTTCAATGCCGATGATGGAGATAAATAAAGTGATAAATAAAATAATAAGGTGATAAATAACAAAAGTGATAAATAACATAAATAAAATGAAGGCAAGACGGTGAAAAATAAAAACGAACAAGCACAAGCGTGATGTTAGGTATTAAAGGTGATGTTACGTATTTGGTATTAAAACCAGAACATGTTTCTTGCTTTTTCAGATATATTTTAATAGCGAAATTAAATCCTCAGGAAATTTAGATTGTCAATTGGAAATTAAAAAATATGGCATTTAAGAGAAATATCGTTATACTTTAGATGAACAATAAGTCTGGATTTCCAAAAACTCGGAGTAAGAGAAGGTTAAAAAAATATACTTCAAAAACGAAGGAGAAGTTAATAAAATCCGTCCATAAAACGGGATTTCCTAGAAATAAAAAAAAGTACATTAAACGAACAACGCAATGCAACAAAATCAATTCGAATATGAACAAAACCCTGCAGCCAACTAAAGGTAACGGTATAGTTAAAGCTTTGTATACGGAACTAGTCGAAGAGAAACCACTATGGTAAGGAGGCCAGAATGCTTTTCAGAAGTATCCAAGAAGAATCAGGTATACAGAAGGGCATACATAACGTTCCAGCAATGGCTGAGCTAGGAAGGATTAGGTACCTGAGGGTATTAGAGGTACCTTCTTTCTTTTACAAGCAATTTAGCATCTCCAACTGACCTTGATTTCATATAACTGAAACGAATGTTTTCTAAGCCTTATGCTACATTTATTGTTGTTGTTTTTTTATTTATTTAAGTTTTCGACCACTCGGGCCATTTACACTTGATTTACAAATTAGATTACAATTGGCATGTTCATACAGTTGAAATTACAAAGTGAGAAATTTACAATCACAAGTACCATTACATATTAACAATTACAATTTACACTTCACAAATTTATTACTGTTGTGGGGTCTGCCCTAATCATTTCCTGTACACATGACTCTTCATCGGTGTGACTCCAGAGCAACCCAGTAAGAATGTGCCCAACAGTGAGATCGCTTCAGCAGCAACGACACATCGGTGCATCCTCCCTCCTTCATGAGATGACTGTGAGTGAGTCGAGTATGGCCTATCCGTAGACGGGTTAATTACATCTCTGTAGCATACATTTATTGTTAAACGTTTTTTCATAAGCTCGTTAATGGAACAAAGCATAGGCTCAAGTGGTCCTCTGTTGGCCCTTCATAAATCAATATAAAGTAGCCGGCAAGGGTAAAGCTGCGACTAAGACTCGCGCGGTGACGAGAACAGAACGCCCGTCCGAGCGAACATAAACTCGCTCTTAATAGCGCCGCCGTCTAAATCTCTAATAGAGAAGTGACGTGGCAGGAAAAAAAGGCAATTAAAACGTCATCAAGGGCTCAGCATCATTTGTTAAGGGACCGGAGCTGCGGTGTTTTAGGCGGCTATTATTTTTACCGCAACGCGGACGTTAAATTAAACTTCAATTAAGGGATAATGGATAATAATTATTTTGATAAAAGTGACAGTTTCAAACGGAAGATAAATAATCTTAAACAAACATTCAGACACGCTTCTGACCAATATCAGCGTTCTGATAGTAAATTGAGTATAAATATACATCTCTGGTCAAAGCTTCATTAGATGAGCACTCAGGAAAACAAAGAATTCCGGTAATATTAAAACCCACCCTCCTAACGTTGTTTTTTTTTTAAATTTATTTACTGAGTAAAATTTACAAGTATATCAAGAATACAATTACCGGATCAAAGCCAAAGTGGCGAATCTTTCTCATATCTTCACAATATTAAAAAGCCTTAACTAAATAAACTAGGTTTACCTGAATAGTGTTATTTTAAAATTCAAAACGATCAATTGTCTTATAACGAAATCAGGAAGTAGCTGTTGCCATATCAGGGCCGAAGTAACCACATAGTATTAACTTTGTGCCAAGAGCAGACATTATTAACATGGTAAAATTTTTAACAGTCTTGTCTACCGTTGAAGGATATCTTCGCTTCGAAGAAATATTTTCCTAAAAATATTTTTAAAAAATAAAGTATCTTTGAAAAGTACTTTCTTATCATTCCTTATTTATTATTTTTTACCCCTCGTTTCTTCTTCTGCTATGCTCATTTCACATCCTTGTATTGTAACCCAATTAGACTTTGAGGAGTTTCTGTTATTTATCTTATCAGCTTAGCTTGAGTACGTCTTATTGGAGTATATCTTTGAGTATACTTATTGGAGTAAGTATTCTATAAACCAGCATTTTTTTAAAATTATATATAAATATCTGGAGACCGTGAGTTCTCAAACAACTGTTTGAATTTTAAAATATTCATATTTTCTTCGTTCCTGCTTTGAATTCAAAAATTAAAAAAACAATTGTGCACGATTTATATATTAATAAGCCTTTATCTATTTCAACAACGAAGCGTGGAAAAAATATAGAATAAATTTTAAATCATCCACTTCATTCAAATATTTTGAGGGACAGGCGATAAAGAAAAGACCAGTCAGCATTCCTTCAGATTGAGATCTGCATTTTTTTTCTTTCATAAATGTCTTCGAAGCGTCCTTCAAACACTGACTAAATTTTGGTCAGACCACCCGGAGATACCAGAAAAACAGATCAAAGATGAAAATTCAAAGCAGCAATTCTCATGTTTACTAATATTCGCGAATCCTCGTGAAAATAACGAAACTAAATTAGTAATAAAAAAAAATTACGTTGCATTTTTTTATCAAACAAACTAATAAATGAAAATAATTAGTTACCTCTAAACGAATATAGCACAATAAAATTAAATATATATGTAATAATTGGTCTAGAACGTTCCAATGACAGCTTCAGATTGGAGCTTAATTAGTGATGAAGATAGTCGATAGACCATGACTTGGCTCCAGTTACACAATCTATCTAAATGAAATGTCGTTGACTACTTAAAGTGTATTATTATTGAATATTAAAGGTATTATAAATCTTATGGAATATTTTTTCAATTTCAATATCTTAAAAAAAAAAAGATTACAGTCCCTTTAATTATTGTTTATTCAGAAATTAAAGCGTAAAACCTACCGGTCATCAATGCCAAAGGTTCCCTTTAATAGCTGCGTAATAATAATGAAGGAAGACACTTTTTTTTACAGTTAAATTCAAATAAAAGATTATTTGCATAGATCAATCAATAACATATAAATTTCAATAGAAAAATACAGAATCTCAGAATGCCAGAAAGAAAATTATTACAAATGAAAACAGCGAATTCCTTAAACTGCATAAAATAAATAAATAGCTCATAACAGAAAATTAGTTTTGAAACATATATGTATGGATTTTTGGTTCAATAAATAATGAAATTCTGCCAGACATTTTGGAACTTTACGGCTGTTTTTTAAAATTAAATTTATTTAATTAAAGTATATTTTAACAATTTTAGAAATAACGCATCGTTTAGGTCTAGGTCGGCCTGAAGTATTAATTAGGGATAATATTTGTGACTTCGAGTTAAAAAATTGCACTAAAGTCATAACAATATAAGATTAAATTCGTTAAAAAGCACACCTATAATCAAAAGTATTATATACCACTCGGTACAATCAGGGCTGAAGAAAACAAATACACATAACATGGTATATCTAATAAAAATAATAATACCTTAACTTCGACGACAATATGTCAAACAAGAGCTTCTTATTACCTGAAAAAGAAAAAAAAATTACTAAAACAAATGTATAATGTAGCAAGGATAATGAAGATGGGATAAATTTTCTCGAACATTAATTCGATTCACTACATAAGTGATAAAGGCTATTTGTCTTTAATTGCGTATAATTTGATAAGTTCACAATTAAAAATGTAATATGGCAGATGGGAAATACCACATAAAGGTAAAAGATTATTACTTTTCCGTGATGTATTGAGTAAATAAATACTATCTAAAAACTAAATAGATAAGTACTATATACTAAATAAAGCATTCATCATAATTAGTCATCTATAAATTTTATTTACATAAAATATGTATGAAAAATAAATAGGTATTTATATTAAATAAGGAAGGCTTAACGTTGACAAGATCAATAGATTAACTGTGTAAATCGGTACACACGGTAAAGTACTGCAATATAAGTAAATATAATAATAAAAGAAAATATTAATGATATATTGTAAAGGTACTTCTAATGATTTATTGACCTGCTTAGTCATAAAATTGTTAAGCAGGAAACGAGACATAAGATCCGAGCTGTTAATCAATAAAACATGAATAATCCTCTGAAAGTTACTGTTTCTGGTAATAAAAGTTACATTACGTCAGCTTTCACGACCACAATGAACTACTTCTCCTGAAACCCGGTAATTACGAAAGTTTCTTGTTTTTAAATATCAACTCTGCCGACAAAAGAGAACATTAAGTGCACAACCCATGAAAGATTTAAATGAACACAGAAAAGTGGTTTCACCTTTCCTTTTTTGCGGTCGCATTAATTCCAAATAGCATCTACCCCCCATCCCCTCAGTACATTATAATAATAGAGTAGCTTGGAAAAAGAATACATCAATCATAACAGAATTGAAGACAAAGTTTTCCAAATAACTAGGAAACACACCGTGCAGTCAAAACGAAAATAGCTCAACTAAAAAAAAAATTATTTTGTTAGAAATAATATTAGAAAAAGGTTAAGTAATACATAGTAGCCCCTATGTTGTTTTCTCAAAAATTAGACAAAATTTATTAAATATTAGATAGGTCAATAAACCCAAATTTTACATCCGTGTTCTAGATAGTAAATTTTTATACCAACTGCGTAAACTAATAAAATAAAAAGTGGTTATAAAAAATAAAATTGCATCGGGAATTGCAAATGGAGACAATAGAGCATTTCATTTAAAAAAGGTTCATGAAGTTCCACTCCCAGTTACCAACAGTTAAAGGAGCAATGACGTATAACTTGGGAAACCCAACCGCAACCCGAAGACTGAAGCCAAGACTGCTGCAGGACATCCTGTCATAAGTTGTATATTTATCAGTTCTTCTATTGTCTCTCTAAAACTTTATTTTGTTTTCTCTTCATCTTTTTTTTAAATTAACTTTTTCCATTAGAAGTCAATTAATTTTTTTTTAAATCCATAAATGTCATTGTTTTTGTTATTAACTTTACTTTTATCTTTTATTAAGAATAATTATTTTAATCTATTTATTTTATCTTTTTTTTTATATATATATAGTTAGGAGTGTCTTTTGTATGAGACTGTACCCTCCCCAATAATCAATTCTTAAAAAAAAATGTAACTCTTACATTGACTATGTTAACCATAAGGCCCACCAAGCCGATCTGGTACTAAAAAAAAAAAATAATAAAAATTGGCTTTTGCAGAAACTAGAAAGATATTTCAGATTTAGGCGAAGTTAGCGTACTTTTTCAGTTGTGACTAAATATTCCAAAACTTAGACGCTTAAAATTAAATTAATTATAGATAGCAGTCATTTCAGTCCACAATAATGTCCACAATAGGATGGATAATTCCCTTAAAAATGCTGGATAACCGAAAATATTGACAAGTAGAATTCGACATAAAAAAACCGGAATAAAAAATTGTTCAAAAAGTAATTAATATATTTTTTTTTCTATTTATTAAACTCTGAATACCTTATTACAAATTAAATAAAACAAGGTTTGTAGGACATTAAAATACATTCATACTCACTTATCATAATAGAATAATTAGTTCAATAACTAAGTTTGATTGATAGTTCTTGTTAAAAGTGATCCCTAATATAAACTAGTACATCTAACCCAGATGAGACGTAGCATGCTACAATAGTTAAATACGACGTCGAAGATCAAGGTAGATCGAGAAATAGAAGGGTGCATAACAGAAGTTGTGCAAAAAGTTGCAGTATTCAGGTCTGAACAATGGACAGTGCGATTTCTATTGCAAAGGTAACAGCTCTATTATGAGACCATAACAAGAACAAGAACAAATACCCTTGCGACCACAAGGACCTAATCATGGTTCCGGAGACCATAATGATAGAGACTTTACCACATGCAGAGCAACAGGATCAAATAGTACTGCGGACCTAATAACAGCTATAGAACTAACCGGGATTAAATGTAAGTTCAAACACATCCTGGAAAATTAATTGAAAAAGAAGTAGAAGTATGCTTAAAATTTCTAATTGTAATGCTTGAAAAATTGAATTGGAAGAACGATCAGGTCCTTTGTTCATGTAGAAGAATTTATTTGTATATTATTGACAGTATTTTAACCCCTTCTCTGAAGTATTTGTACGAAAGATCCTTCTGTCATCAAAAACAATAAAAATGTGTTTGTGTTTTTGGAAATTCAGGATTTATGAACTCGCCATAAATTCTTATTTACAGAATCCTTTTAAAAAATTACCCTAACCCATAGAAACTGTCAGAATTAGGTGCGGTAGAGAACTGGAGGGAGGTTAGAAAATTAAACACTTAAAGGCTCAGTAAAAATGAAATAAAAATTCCAAATATGTTAGAGGTTAGGGGAGGGAGAGGGAGATGAACAAGTATAGAGGGGATCTTGTATACTGGAAGAATAAATGAAAATTATAAAATTTTAAATAAAATCATTTTTTGTAGGGGAACTCTAGTTTATTTTCAATGCCTTACAAAACATGGTACCTAAAACAATTACAACACGACTTCACAGTTCAAGCTATTTTAAAATCCAATAGCGGCATTTTTGTTTAAATAAAAAAATTAATCATAGGTAATTTTTTCCTGATTATATTAAGACTGGGTTAACCGTGGCTAAGGGGGCTAGCTGGAGCTACCGGAAAGGTGAAAGAAAATAAAGAATTCCCTTTTCTTCACAACGAAAACTATTTAAACCGGATTATGTGCAGGTAAAAAAGAATAACTCTCTGATTTTTTGACCACCCATAATCTTTTAAGATGAGGATAAACAGGAAATTCGAAACGGAATACAGGGGGAGAGCTCACTACTTCATGAGATACAGTGAAGTTTCGCCCCATATCATGAGCAGAAAACTAAACGAAATGGTGCATTGAGTTGAGAAGGATGAAAATTGTGCGAAATTGATTGGCTTCACCACAGAAATGCGGAATAAAAATGATGAACAAATATTTTGTGAGGACGTCCCTGACAATGAATGTTTCTTTGTTGTTCATCAAGCATAAATAATCGAGAAAAAAGGAGAGAGTATCACCTACTAAACTCCTAACGTTTGTGAAGCACATTTCATAAATCACATAATTTAGGAATTGTGCACTTTTATTTGACCATCATTATTTCAATGAAAGAACATATCTACAAATTTAATTAAATTAAATACAAGTTATTTTTCATTTTTATAACAGTTATGTTGTATTCATTCTTACATCTGAACAAAGCAAAATATTCAGTATGAAAAATATTCCAAATCTCATTGTGCGCATTTTTTGCTTGGCGGTGTAGAAGCCAGATGCCATGACCTTGCGATTTTATAAGGATTTAGATTAATAATTGTATGAAAAAAAAACATTCGAGGCCGCCAGTTATAGGTAACAAATTACAAATTGTTTGACCGCTAAAATTAAAAAGTCATTATTTTAGCAAATTGGTCAGTTTCAAATAGCTGAGAATTTCATCATTAAAAATTAAAAAAATAAATTCATCTACGTCAAGATGTCGGCTGGCATTAAACAAGCTGACTGCCTCAAGGAAGTGAAAGCCACGGTTTAAAATCATTTCTCATTAATAGCGTTCTGCTTTGATGGGATGCAATATTCGGTCACGGTAAGACGCGATGAACCTGAAAAAAAGGAAGTTATAAAACTGCTTGGTAAGGGTGTGGTGGGTAGCGATGAGAAGGACTGATCCATTATGAAGAAATAAAGATGAAGAAAAGGCCCGACTGTTCGGGAGAGGATCAAAAGGGCAGATTCGGATCGGTCACGGTCCCCGGAACAGACTCGAAATAAGTTAATAATTACATGGAGCGAGTGTGGCCGGTGCAAACAATGAACATGTAGAGCTAGCTTGAATTAGCCTAACAGCTACTTAATTAGGGGCAAACAGTTGGCAGTTCACTGCATACCTTCCCAGCACCACATTCCTAATGGATAATTAGTTCATCCACTCCATAGGGAATGCAACAAGGGTGATGATGAACAACAGGTTAGCACCTGCAGTAAATGGATGACGGAAACCATCGATTGTGCGCTAAAGCGTTTATATAGATAATAAACTTCACATTTGAGCCGTTTATTAAAAACCGTGTATTAAAGTCGTTAGTAAGTAAATATGCTTTGACTAACTAGTATTAACAGATAAAGCTTTAATTAAAACTAGATTTTTATTTTAAAACTTCACAGAAAGTGTTGAATATTTCAAACTAAAAATTTTCCAGGCACTAATTTCGCTATTTTAACGGCTCATTTATATAAAATGGAGCATAATAATCTATAACAATTAAAGGGTTTACTACAAAAAGCTCTCATTTATCAAGTTTCCGGAAAACTGTAAATAAAAATTCAGAACTCCAGGTTATTTGAAAAAAAAAATCATTTTTAATTAATTTCTATGGTCCCTATGCACTAGGACGGGTTTTCATTAAAACATAAACTTTCCGAGGATGCAATCATTAAACTGATGAGTTTAATTTTCACATGTTTTGGGCACAAAATAAGTTTTTAATTTATTTACATACTTTTTATCTACGGTTTAATCTTGTTTTTATTTGGATATGCATTCCCCAACATACTTCAAATTCTTCTTTATAAAACAAATTGTTTAATAACATCAAACTTCTTATTCCATTTTTAAACTTTATATCATCATAATTCAATCTAAAAAAATAACTAAATAAATAAAAAAGCCATATCTCCCATTATAATATTTAATTAATTACAATATTAAATGAATGGGTGAATATATTACTCAGCAAAGGAAATCCCAGTCTTGAATAGCTAATAAAATTAATGGAGCAACAAATTTCTGGTACACAACAAAATAATTGTAATTTTTACCAAAAAATAGTACAAATAAGCTAAAATCCCTCATAATTGTTATAAATAAATGCACCATTAACAATAAGTTAAATTCGCAATTTTTTATAACAGATCTAACAATTAAGATAAAATACAACTTATGTTGGAAATGGGACAGAGATTCACTAATTCTTAAAGCCTTATTATACAATAATAATTGACCGACAAAAACATTGTATTTCACACATTCAAGTATACATAGCCTAGGTGTGAAAGTGAAAAAATATTTAATTTTTAAAATACATACTGAATAGACTTTCTCCACATTATAATAGGAGAAAAATATTGTATATCATTTAGTTAAAAACGCAAAATGATAAAAAAAAAAAATTAAGAACTTTACGCCAAAATAATCCTTACGTGATAATTGCTATTATATAAAGAAACTGTTTTGGGCAATGTATGGAAAAGGACTGAAAAGTTCCCAGATGGATTTTTTAAAGCTATATTTATCGTTTTCTTGCGTTTATCGAGAGCGGAGAGGAAGCGACTCATGGTAATGGAAGACTTAAATTAATCAATAAAATCATTGATTGGAACCAAAATTGGCTTATTTATATTTTGGATAATCAAAAGATCATGAGTATAATTCTATATTTTTCACTTCGAGAGCATTTAGAAATTCAGGCCATCTTTCCACCGTTTTTTGAAAACACCAGATTTTACATTTTCCGTTACTACCACTCAAAATTATAATTATTTTTGCATAAAACTTTATTTGCAGCTAATCACTAAAAGAAGCTACTATTTAAAAACCGAACTAAGCAATTAAAAGTCCCATAACTAAATTTTCCAAATTAGCCGCATTACCCGATTTTTAATGGTTTTTGTAAAATGTTGAAGACATATTTCAATTGACTAAAGCTCATTATTTGTCTTTTTATGGTTAATTACATACTTTATTATTTAACATAATTTTTTTCACACTTAAATGAGAAAAAATACTTTCTGGCATCTTTATGATTTTTTTTTTGCCGTATTACTACAAACTCTGTACAAAACATTTAAAATTTATGTTTCTAGACGATAATGGAATTTATAATATTCGTTTGTCATCCTCTGACTGATTTAATTCGTAATAATTTAATAGACAAAAATAGTTTTAATAGAGTTTAAAATGTTTCACTGAAAAGATATGTTTTTGATTTTAGAGAAAAATGGAAATATGATTTCAGATAAACTTAAATATTATCTTTAAAGGTGATTTTAGTGTAATAATCCCTAAAATTGTGTAATGATTGGAGTAATACCACAAAGTATTAATAATGAAAGATTCCAGTTTGACTAAAAAAAAAAAATACATATCTCGTACGCAAAGCTCGCATACTGCTAGTTTGAGGACAAAGGGCGCACATCTTTTTTCCCAAAGAAGGAATGCTAAATCCCGTCAGGAACCAGAAGTTGGACGGTAGGAGACGATGAAGAGTAATGACCGGGAATGCAATAAATCAGAATGGACAAGGGTTGGAAGCTACTGTCCGTCAGTCAGTTGGCCGATTAGGAGGCTCTTAACGACTTATTAGGGGGTAGCTAACGGTACGAGGGCCTTCCTGGATCTCTGTCCCTAGGGAGGAGTCTTCAAGCTACCGTTCCTCGCCAGTACATAATGCCCATATTTTCCCAGGCAATGCTGGCATATTTTCAGCCCACATTATCACCAGTAGCATGTTTTCTAAATACCTACTAATGGACGATGTCTCCCGCCACTGTGAATAGATAGGGCGACGGTCATTTCCTGGCAGTTGTGTGGTTTTGAACCGAAGTATTCTGAAGGAGCAGATAACAGTGAAATGTGAGAACATACATAATCATGACTGAATGCTACGGTGACAGACGGCTCATCCATCAATGTTTATCATGCTAAAGTATTTTCGGCCTACAATATATGAAGTTTATCATACCCAAGAAATTTCCTTCTGCTGAAAAAAATTTTCAATAAATCATAAAAATAGAAGGAACTGAATAGAACAACATTAGTATCTGTGCTTCGAGAATAGCTATAAACCGTACTTTTATTTTTAACAGCATCGTCATGAGGAATCGCATATACTAGTGAGGGAAATACTATTATGCCTAAACTGGAAATTCTGGATTACAAAGTATTAATTCGATTCTTGTTAATTTAAAGCCTCCAAAAGACACTTCTCTAACACCAATCAATGCACATAGAAATTTTGAACCCTCTGTCTTTAGAAGAGTGCTATACATAAAAATCCAAGAAAAAAAAAATCAATATAGCACAATTTTGACTGAAATTCAAAATAAACACCAACCCTGAGGTATTTATCGTCCAATCAAGAAAAATAAAACGTACCGAATGTTAGCTCAGACATCCCGGAAACCAAACCGTGTTTTCGGGTTTATTATTCTTTTAATCAGGATGGTAGCAGTAAAAATTATTTCATTACTTAAAATCACTAATATAAATCCTAAAATTGAAAATAAACAACTATGGTATCAAACATTAATTACATCAACAAAATCAACGTTGAATTTATGTTGAAGGTAGGTTATGTTTTAAGTGATAAATATAAATGGAAAAAGGAGAAGTTTTGTTTGTATAAAAGGAATTTTAAACTTAAGATATAAAAAAGTAATGTAAGTAAGTAGTCAATTTAAAAACAAAAATTTTATGAAGTTGTTATGATGTTATTTTAATATTTAATTTATTTTAAAGATGTGACAAGGGCAATTAGCCAACAAATTGATATTAAAAACAATGACATCAATATTGAAGGTATGGCCAAAGAAATCATTATGTAGTTAAAGAAATGATGTAATTATTATAAAAACAAAATTTTTTTATAGGTTGTCTCCTTGAGAATGGCCTGAGGGCCGAAACGTTGGAGAGTTATTTAAGAATAAAAGTTGAGAGTTAAATGGATCAACTTTGTGTGTATTAATAATAAAATAAACCACTCTCAAACAATCACATAATAAATAATTAATCTAATTAATTATATCGATTAACATCAAAATTTTTAGTTGTAACGGTATAATCAATCAACATTTTAAATAAACATTTAACGTATCTACTCATAAAGCTCTTTTAATAAATCTTAAATAATACCAGGACAAGAGTAGGTATATTGAATTTTGATAAAAAAACTTAATTGTTTTGGCATGAAAAGTTTATAGCAGATAGACACTAAACAGAAGCCATTATTTAATGGCCATTATCCCTAAAAAAAGTTCATACGACAAATACAAGTGCTGTAATTAAATATTCTAAAACTGTGCGATTTTTTTTTTTATACAAAACATTTTAATTTATTTCAATTATCCTAAGTTCATTTTTCCTTCAAGCTCTATCGTTTTCGAATGTTTTTTGAAAACCCATTTTCATGCCTAAAACGTGAAAATAACTTTTACTGGCACCTTTATGAATGTTTTTTCTAAAACACTGTTTCTACTATTTGTCTCGTAATTATCACGTTGAGAAATTCCATTCAGGATTTATTTAAAAAAATATATACTTTTTCTATACCATTAGACTCCTAATTTATGACTCTTACATGTTTTTTTTCCTCGTATAAGTTTTCAATTAGTTGGGACTTCAAGAATGTAGAAGAGGCACAGTATATAGATTGCCTATTGGTATGCTGCAGACCCAGTTCCATGGTTTAGACGACACGGTACGTGAAACCACACAATATGGTGGGAACCGAAAGCAAATGGTGATCTAACACGGGGTCCGCTAAGATAGCGGTGAAGCAAACCAAGCAAGCCATTGTGCTCTCTGAAAGGTCCGGCCCAGAATCGGTCTGCATTGATTCCTCGATTGACACCTATAGGGAACGCCTACGTAACATTGGCGCACGCTTAACCAACAGCGGCTATAACTTTAACGGTCCTTGAGACCTACAACAAAATCATCACAGAGGGTTTTCTAAACCGTCAGGTCAGAGATACCCACGCAACATTTCACAGTGAAAAAAACGTAAAATGAAGTATTGTAAAATGTAATTTTTTCCTGGTATAGGGAACATGCATGGTCGAACAATAAATTTCTTGAAACATCACATTTTTACAAAAAGAATAATAATAATAATAATGAGGCTCAATAAGGTAGTAAAAATATATCTACCCAAGTATCTGTAGAAAAGTTAGATTAATAATATGGTCCAATATCATTGTTATACCCAAGAAAAACAACTCGAAAACAAAAATTTAAGAGTTTCCTTAGATGATAACATTATTAGGGACCACACTCAGGGTAATGCAAATGATATGTTGGTTAAAAAATACTTTTTAATATTGACAAAATAATAGTGACCTTCGTAATTATATCTTCTAATTTCGGTGCTATACTGAAAAGCACAAGGGAAGATGAATGTGGCTCAAAAATCCAGTCTTTCATACATGTAAGATTGTATAAATTTTTTAAAAACAAATAACACAATATCATCTACATTCCCTTGAACTATCTTCCAGAAGTTTTATACTATTCCAGAAATCTGAGAAGAATTAAATTTTAATTATAAGATTCACAATAGAGTGCTACCAAAGAGTAGTTTCTCTACACGCCCGTATCACTTCATTTTAAACTTACAGCAAATTTACTAAATGTATTATTTGTATAGTTGTAAATCTCAATAAAGATATTAAAAAATAAAAATTCACAAAATACAAAAAATGTGATTCAGTAAACAAGTATTTGTAAAGGCTCCTCGTTATCTCAACAGATTTTAAAGAAAGCATACAATTAATCTTAATAAGACATAAATAACAATACAATAAATTATACTAAAATGTGTCCTTAAAGGCTTTAAAATGATAGTAATAGAACTTCGTCAACAAACAATTTAAATGAAAAGTTTGAAAAGCAGATATAAAAATGAGAAAATATATTCTGTCTTTCAACTAAAGGACAAAAACTATGCGACGAAGCAAAGAAGAGACCTTACTAAAGATAATATCTGAATCTAAGCTAACTGCAGAATTGATCTATTGGCAATTTTAGACAAGAAAGTTTATTTTCCTACATAAAAATTAGGATATATTAGCACATACTTTTAATATCAAGAGAGATATCTAATAGATTTAGAAATACTTTACGATATTACTGGTTATATTATTCATAAGGGTTGTGTTGTAGTTGTCCAAACCTACACCAACTAAGACAGGAAGGGCAGATATTCAAAAGGATAGGGGAAATCAGGATATTCCTGTGAGGACTTCAAGTAACTGAGGTCAACTCTCACAAGCAAGAATCGAACTAACGGCGCGCAACAACCTCAAATCATTGCAAATCAAAATTCCTGGTAATCCATGTATCTGACACAGTTTTGTTTTGAAATATAGCCTACTACGCAAATTAAAGACCACTAAAAGTAACTGCTTGCTTCGAAGACCACTTCTTCTACTACCGTAAATCATACCAAGAAAGCATATTAAGACCACATGGATGTTATTCCGTTGTTGTTCTTATATACCTTGGGTAATCGTTAATGCTTGTTCATGTTTCAATGTCTACTTTATGTAACAAAACATATAATTATTCAAGCTCCTGTTATCACTTTTATCGATTAACTACACAACTAAAAATTGATATTTAATAGTTGTCAAACAGAATAATAATAAACCGAAAAAATAATTAGAACACATTTTTTAGTAGTGCATTAAAAAATAGAAAAGGAACTCTCGAAGAACCAATTGTTTAGTTTATATAATCAACTAACAAAATAAATCGTCAATAATTTGAAAAAGAATTAAACTCAAACACTGTTTCAAAGAATTAAAACGGTGTTTAAAGTAACTGTGCGAGCCAAGTCACAGGCCAGCCCAATTCACTATACTTAATTTCTTCGCCTAGAGAGATTTGATGATAATATTGTAAAATAAAATTCATCATCATCATACTCCATCTTTGTTATCGGTCTCTATTGCTCCCTATCCTGCCTAGACCACCTCTCTGCACAATTACTCATGTAACAGTACATCCTTATCAAGTAATGCCTTAAATGATCACTTCGCGGTTTTTGTTTTCTTTTAGATTAAAAAAATTCTCGGTTTATTTATCTGTTTCAAAGAAGAAACAAGAGACTGTCCTACGAAATTCTCGTCATTTTAAGGCATCATTAGAAAAAATGTTCACAGCCGCTGAACCAACTCGTGAAATTATTAAATATGAAGGGGAAGGTGTCCTTGACCAGCGTACTACGCGGCGTTGGTTTGAAAGATGTAGCAGTGGAGATACAACGTTGGAAAGGAAGAAGGGATTCAGGCGACCATTAATGGATATTGATGAGGTTCTGCAGGAAGATGTAGAGTCAAATCCGTCCACAAGTACTCGCGAACTTGCCAGGGAGTGTGGTGTGTCGAAAGATACTGTTAGTCGTCATCTACTCTCCATGGGGAAAGTAAAAAAGAGCAATAGACTGGTCCCTCACGAATAACTCCTCAGCAATCAGTAATCACTTCCTGTCGAATCAAAGAAACATTTAAAGAACTTCATAGATTCGAACTCCTCCCTCATCCATAATATACCCCAGACCTCACTCCATCGGATTACTAAATATTTCAATACATGGCCTATTTCCTTCAAGAGAAAAAATTCGATAATTTTGCGGAAGTTTAATTGTGGTCCAAGAGTTCCAGATAGAGACAGCCATCCCCAAGAATGGTATCAGCGTGACATGGAGCAATTGGCTAGCAGATGGCTAATTACGGTAGACAACTATGGATTACTTGGAGTATTAATTGTATTTTGTATCAAAAAAATAATAATACAAATATTTGGTTAAAAACGGTCATTTTTTTGTATATCCCATTATTATAAAATTATATTATTATTACATGACTCATTCTGTTCTCATCACAAGTCATCTTCATAAAA
>NW_027115007.1:1697638-1728413 GCF_000696795.3 Halyomorpha halys
TGCCATTTCGTTATTGTTATAGTTATTGTTTGAGTAATTGAACATAATAAATTGTAAAACAAAATATGCAAACATATACAAAAAAAAAAAAGAACTAACTACAAATTAATAAATTTTCCCAGAAAGCAGTTATTCAAATCTTATAGCATTATGTTTTTGGAATGTTTATTAAAAAAATTAATTCAAGTTGAAGGAAACTGATCCTTTTTTCTCTAACCTGTCTTCAACCGTGTAAAACTACAAAACTCATTAAACAAAAGAAGGAAATGGGGAACTGGCTTTTCATTAGGACTTGAAAATAGAAACATCAAGGTATGGAACTAAGAATATAGTAATAATAAAAAAGTATCTAGGAAGTTGACGGGTGAAGCCCATTTCATTCACAAAATATTAAATAACGCGAAAAGAAATAGAACCTGCTGTTGAGTAACGGAAAAAATAGAATCAATTCAGTCAACATCAATAATAACCGTAGTTACTCGGAGATAGAAATAGAGAGTCACTAGATTTCCATTACTAGAAGAAAAGTAAAAATTATCAATTATTACGTAAGCTTGGTATTCTATGCAATTTAATAGTTAAAAAAAACAGTGATCAATTGGGTAAGAGATGAAAAAAAAAATATATATATATATAAAGCAAGCTTCAGGTCGTTTAATGTAACAAATAGATTAATTAATAAATTATTATTGATTAGTAAGATTAATAAATTATTTTATGATTTAATCTATCACTAAACACAAGTGCAAATAGAAAAATAATTTAATGTTGCCTTTAGAATAAATATGATATTCTTAATGTTAATATTAAAAACTTATATTCAATTTTGAAAATAGTTTGATTATGTTCATTTTATTTATTCTTTTGTTTGTATATATTTTAAGAGTTTTATTTTTATTTATTTTTTATTTTAGTATGTATGAGATCATTCATCACTATTACCAATTCTCCACAACTGTGTGGCAGATTGTAATATCTATCAATAAATAAAAAAGTAATTTTGAAAATAACCAGCCCATCTCAATTATTTGAACTGGGAACAAAGTTTATGTGGTACACAAACAAGATGTGAATGAATACCAAATAAAAAATTAAAAAGAACAAAAAAAAAAGGTTTTTAATTCAAAGCAGTCTGCAGTAATTAACAATATCTCAGCAATCCCATGATTCACTCGCAACATCATTTCGCCAATACGTATTCCTCGAGCGGCTGAACACAATAAATCTCTTCTTAAATTGTTTACACTTTTACCCTAATGCTTCATGGAAAATATAGCTTAAGTAAATATGAAATGTTTTGTGTTATAACCTGAAAAACGTTTCAAACAACGACACTAAATTCAGCTCGGTCGTCTAATGCCGTTATTTAGACAGATTTTGTTTTAAAAGAAAAAAAACTCATGACGAAATATATAATTTAAAGTTTTAAATAAAAGATTTAGTCTCTGAAATAACAGTTTCTCAATTCGGGTTTTAAGGCATAATTAACATAATAAAAAAGGATGTATTTTATCTTATTCAAGATAATATCGTAGCCTGGGATTTACTTTCACTACAGAAATCATATCATCTAACATAACGCCCCAAAGCTGAGTTGTAGCCGGTTGTAGGGTCCAGGTACATAATGCAAGAATTGAAACGCATGCATTAGATTTTGCCGTTTCATCCGGCCAAGTGTTTTATTTGCAGAACACTAAAAAAAAAAAAATGGTCCATTATGAGTTTCTTTTGTTCTTTTTTATATAGAGTATGGACCTCTACAAGCTGATTACTGCTATTTAAGAACAACCTTAATGGGATAAGCATCATAAGTTTTTCACCGTCAACAAAATAAGGTTACATATTTATCATTACTACCTTCTCCTCAACTATCTGAGTCAAGTCTGATAATTGATTTTTGCGGAATGATGCTCGGGTATTCGAAACATTGACCAGTTATTGACTCCCATCCGCTTAGAATTTTATAATAATAATCTAATTATGTTGACTAAACGATTTACACTATACGTTCCGTTTCCCTTCCGTGACATTTCCATATACGCCCTCTTTAATTTGGCGTGTTCAGTCTTTTTTTTTTTTTTTTGTACAGAAATAAACTGATAATAGTTGCAATTGCATTACATGAAAAGAATTTTCTGTGTATGAAATGTTGAAAAAACGAAACATATTGAATTACATTAAGAACTTATATATGATTCCAAATTTCAGTACAACAGCTTGCTAATGAGTAATTATTATAAGCAGAAAAGTTGTATATATACCATATATAGTTAGGAGGGTATTGGGATCGTGCAAAATTTTGAATTTCGCGTTTTCGGTGAAAATACACGTTTTGAGGTATCTTGTCTATTTTACACATTATTTGAATTATCTCAAAAACAGCTCTAAAGATTTTGATTAAAGTCTGTAATATCAATGAAGAAGGTTTTTTAATAAAACAACAATTTTTTTTTTATATATCAGCTATGCTTAGTTCAAACTGAAATACTTTAAAAGGGTCTAAATCCCGAGTTTTCAAAAAGTCTACCTCTAAAGTACCTTTAATTTTATTAATTAAACCTTTTGCATTGTCAACAGTAATAAAAACAGTACAAATTTGAACTATGAAAAGATTTAATAATTAAAAAAGAAGGCATATATATGCTTTGTGCATATATGTACTTGGTTATATTCTTGGCAGGAACAAAGATGATATTCATTATTCGCAAGAATTTTTATAGCGTCAGAAAAATAAATAATTAAGGACTTTTCGTCTTGCAGGGTGGTGAGGGAAAATAGTGTAAGGAGTGCACCAACCAGATTGTATATATTGAATAAAACAGTTTAAAAAGAATAACTGAAAAGGATTGGAGAAGGATGTTTGTTTCCATTACACATACCTTTTCCATTACATTACAGTCTGTCCATTAAATATAGGTTTCTCTCAATATCTCACTGATATTGGTATGGAAACAGAGGAAAGTGAGTATACAAATATTAATTTAAACTTAATAATTTTTAGAGTAAAAGGGACGTAAACAACATGGAAGAGGAAAAATACATAGAATGTAAATCGAACCATAATGAATGAATGGGATGAATGATAGGTATTTCCTACCTATGGACCCGACCCGATGACAACTCCCCCGTACTCCTGGGAGAGAGTGGACACTGCTAACGGTAAGTGAAATGACGAGGGGGATGAAGAAGCTGAGGAGGATTGGACACGGGAGAGGAGGCCGTGAGAGCCTGGTCACAATGGGATCCGCCCATTTGCATCGCTCTATTGTCACCTAATTATCCTTCAGGACCGGACGCCGTGTGGAAAACTGCCTACCCCTATCGCTCCATCTCCCCCGTCCGTCTTAGATCAACGTCGTCTTCTTATGCCGCTTCTTATCCCTCCTTCGGCTAACTAACACAGTTATCACTTAATCAGTTCCTATCCGGCATCCATCTATGAAAATAAGTATATAAAGCACCCGGCCGATAAGGGAAAAAAGCAAATTACGGCCGAGGTTGCTCTGTTTTAGCCGGGTTCGGCCACTTCCTCGCCGTCTATCACTGACAAAAGTATCTTCTTATGCAAAGAGCCACTTCATTAACGCACCGAGCCAGCAGATAACCGGAATGATGCAAAGTACATTAAAAGCTCATTTCGTTTCGGTAGCGGTTACGTGACTGGGGTATTAATCTTCTAATTGCCTCAGGAATGGCGTACAATCGGCCAGTAATTAAAAAGAAGACCACTTCCACTTCTCGGATTTATTTTTCGATATGCAACGGTATCAGATACTGCTAATGAATTCTTTTATTTTCGTTTGAATTCATTGGTACAGTCTGAGATGAGACTTTAAAATTGTTATTATATTAGTTTATTCACATCAAATATAGATTTGTGACAATGGGTAATGACATGTCAGACATGGGAAAGAAGCACCTCTCTTACCAGCAGTAACTTCTTCCTAGATTTAATATTAGTCAATAATTTGGCTTGGAGCAACAATAACCAGGGACCAAAATCCAAATTCAAAAAAATGTTTCTGAAAAAATAAAACTCGAGGTTTTCAGAAAGAAAAATGGAGGTAAGTTTTTATACAGTAAAAAAAAAAAAAACAGTTCTTACAGGCTTTTTGAGAATACTGTTTGTTTGTTTTTTCAACTAAAACGTTAATATTTGGAAGAGAGCTCTACATAAAAAATCTAGGAACCTCTAGAAATGGGCACTGTCTCGACATGGACCTTCAAACCACAGTTAAGTAAGTATTGTAGGTTATTATTTGTAGGTAAGTAAGTATAAGTTTGTATAAGTAAGTATAGTAGGTTATTATTTGTAGGTTTAACTTCTTCATACATTTCAATTTTGAGGATTCGGAAGGATTATCAGTGTCAACAGTAACCTCCAATTCTTACATTTATTTTTTTTAAAAAATAAACATTTCTTAATAATTTGTCACCTATTATATTTTTAAACCCCTTGGTCTCATTTTAACATTAGATTACTAACAATTTGAGTATGATAAATCCAAAGTCATCTGTCAGTGAAATTTTATCAATGCTAATGAATGTACAGTTTGACAGTCTTCCGAAGAAGTCAACAATGTGAACCAATACGTAGTTTATTTCTTAACTTTTTCGATAATATCGACAGACGTGCAAATTTAAGAATCTTTCAGTAAATTCTGCTCCAAAAAAAAATCATTCTTAGTATTTTAAATATTGATTCTGTAACAATTCAGTATTGAATACATGTTAAGAGTAGAATTTAAATTTTAATGAACTGTTATTATTTTATTACTGTGTCAACCTTTTAAATGAAAAATGCTAAAATTGAATTTGGTCAATCTGACAATTAAAATGCTCATTTGAAAAATTGGTAAAGGAATGTATTGAAACAGTGAATAATATAGAAATATCTGTTCTGAAATGAGCAAGGATTTCACTTCAATACAAAGTAGAGCGGTAAGCGGTGTGATGCACGCACCGCACCATTTTTTGTAATTATTAATTAATTTTAATGTAAAGTTGTTAATTAATTATGTTAGAAATATATATTGTGTTACTAATATTCTATAATATCTTTGTTAATTACTTATGTTAGTATTTTTTTTCTTCTACCCCTTGTATTTGGGCTGTATGGCTTACTATTAAATAAAGCATCTATCCCAAAACATTTAAGCGATTAACTCAAGGCAATATTTCGCAGAAATATTATTTCCCTTTCATATGTAAATATTAAATTAATTTTGTTCAAAAAGGATACGAAAAAAAAAATTATAATACGAGATTATGAAAATTTCACTAAACAAGAGAAACAAAATCATCTTATTATAGGTCGAAAAAATTAAGACATAACAATTTTTAAAAAGTAACATATAAGATAATGTAATTTAAATAGTAATAATGATAGTGCATTGTTGCAAATAGTTAAATAAAAAAGGAAAATTAACATTACGGCTTACAAGAATAATTTATTTCTTTACTGTACACGATGGACAATAAAATATAAGCAACACAGGTCATTTAAAATATTTGACACCCTACTAAGCATGATTTGAACTGCTAATTAATGAGCTGTGGGATTTTGTCAGTGATAAAGTAACATTTAATGGGTGGATATTATGTTGGGAGATAAGGGCGTCGGAGCCACTAACAGGACAGGTCGACGTTTCAGAAAGAAAACCGCAAGACAGGACTCAAATCACGGCAACGATTGTTCCAAGCATATGAAGATGACGGGCCACATCTGTCGAGTTCGACGAACCCACCCAGCTGCCGAAGCCGGCAAATAGACAGTCATTAGACTTTCAAGTGCATCGCGGAGACTCATTGCACCTATCTTGTCACTCATGACACCCATTCCTCAAGCCCGCGGAGCCCACGTCCATTCGAACGGTCCCCTTCAAGAGTAATCTATGTTAATTAGCCTTTCAGCAACCTACCTCACTGCCCGTCCGACCGTATAGATTGCTAGAGCGGTTCGATATATATCTCTTGGGAAAAAAATAAAAATTTAACGAAGCACCATTTATTTATCAGAAGATTTCACAAATCTATGCGGAATCGTTCAAAATAAAAAAAATTTAGAAGATATATACAAAACAAGACGTCGATCGTTACAAAGCGTAACGTAAAAACCTAGCTCCACAAACTAAATTAGATAATTGTATTTATTAATTTAAACGATGATACTTATACTTTCTAAAATACCAACAAGATAAGTCATTATTTTTATTTTTAAATGGTCGTGAATAACTTTGAAGAAAATAAATAACACTATGGAGGATACGAGATGGAAAGGGTCTGAAAATAACTAAACTAAAGTAAAATTGTGCAGAGATTTGTGTAGGCGAAATCCTGCTGTTTCTAATGTTGTGTTCATATAAATAGCATTTGATCTATATGAAAAAGAAGATGCAAATTAAAAAAAAAAAAATTAAAATTAAAACTTCTTGTATAATAAATAAATGAAGATCAATTATTTCGGTTTTAAAACCAATTTAATATAAAATACATTTCACCAACGAAAAACACTTCCACACGTTCCAACAACATCAATCAACTTTTGTACTTAAACAACTTTTTCATACAGTCTAAAAAATTGTTAAAAACTTCAAAAATATACAATAAATACAACCATTTACTATATAACAATAGAGAAACAATAATTTAAAAGAAAAACGTCTATTTCCAAAAATAATGATTTTAAATACTAATGTACCATATTTTTTTTAGGCACTAAAAAGCCTAATTAATTAATTTTTGTTTTCAGTACATCTAAACCATTACTAAAAAGATTGTATAGAAATAAAGAAACATCAGGAGTAGATGATAAAAAATAACATGAGTTTTCTTATTAAAAATTTTACAAAAATTCCATAAGCAATTTTAAATGTAATAACTAGAGATAGCTAACATTGATGTGGTTTGATCAAAGTTACAGTATAAATATTTTTTAGCATTAAATGTGAGGCTCATCATCAGTTTAAACCATCTATGAAAATTTACTGGAGAATAAAAACTAAATTGAATTTTGCCAAAGTAAGTGTAATCAAGTAAAGTAAGGTTATTGATCAAAGTTAGAATGCAATAAATCGAACAATGATAAAGTTATGAATAAGAAGCCTAATATTAAACTGCGAAAAAAATTTACTGTGTTATATATTCCATGGTTCCATCAACAGTAGTCATACCCTAAATTTTGATCATACATTTTTTTCACATTTTATAATTTGATTAAAAATTAAATAACTATTTGTTATAGATTTAGTTAGGCAGATTATTATAAAAAATATTTTAAGAATAATTTCAAAAATTGTAAAACAAAAGAACTTTCCAAAATATGCATTGATATATTAAAATACAGACATAATTGTAATGTTTTAGTCGTGATACTTGAATGGGCTAAATGTTGAACAGTTAGTTAGTCAGTTAGTTAATTTTCCTTTTTTTTTTTTTTTTTTTTTAATTTTAGATAATTTTAATTTATTTTACTTTATAATTTCGATTCTTCGTTGTTTTTTTTCTCTATTAATTTTCTATTTTTCCAATAGATTTTAACTTTTTTCATTGATTTTATTTCTATGTATTTTTCTATTGCTTCTAAATTTCTTTTTTTTTTCAATGATTTTAATTTTCTTACTTTCTTCTATTAATTAATTAAGGTTATTTATGTTCTCAGAAAGTATTACATAGATGAATTCCTTTATAATTATTACTTGTTATTTATTGGTTTCTTGAGAAAGATTGTAATATTATAGTATCTTTCAAAAATGATCTTATTTTAAAAAATTTAAAAAAAAACTCTAAGATGGTTATACGTTTTAGATTATTATTTACAATCTGGAGTTTAGATTATATCTCAAGGCGAAGCTGAAAATAAAGTATCGAAGATTAGCGTCAAGTTCATGAAGACACGAAATGATTTCAAGCCAGATTAAAAATACTTTATAAGTAATAATTAATAATAGGAAGAAAACAACAGGGATATCTTGATGGAGAACATGGGGAAATCCTTAGGGAGATCAGACAGGAAGGTTGGAAAGGAGCTCGGATGGTGAGGTATCCACCAAGACTTCTAATTACGCGGCACTATCTGCAACCGGGGATCTTCCCCCTCCAGTCTATCTTCTCCGTACCACGATCCTTAAATCAATAAAATTCTTCCTTTTATAAATTCTACGAGCTAAAGGATTTGAGGAATAACATCATAGAGCTATGTGTGATCACAAATAATCGATCAGAAGCTAATATTAACCTAATAAATTACTATACGAGCGTTATAAATGCATACAAATTTATGTATTTTAGATAGATTCATCTCAAGAAAGAACCTTGGAAACTTCTTCCTCCGGAAATCGAATATGAAATTTATTTAAAAAGTTTATAATTTTTATTTTTGAACTAAGGGTGGCTTTATTATGGACATAATAAGCTGAAATGTTGGAAATACAATAGAAATATACATTTCAATATAACCCTGATTCGCGTTATATTATACAAATTGGAATACTCATGTAATTCATTAATGGATGGACTATTAATACAACAATGCAGAATATAATACATTTTTTTAATATTTTTAATTTGATGGAGAGAGAAATAGTTAAGTTATAGTGTGAGACATATGGATGTAGATAATGAATGACCCAAGGAATTATATGTTATCTGTGGCGGTCCTGAGAAATTAGGTAAGTCCAATAACTTAAAAAGTAAGTTAACTGGATGTAAACAAACCGTCCTAGGGATGGGTATCTTTTAAGTTGTATTAAATTGGTTAATTTCGTTGTTATCGGTAGACAACACAACCAATATAATACATAATACAACTCTAATCCCATAAAAAAAAAAATTAAATGTGCAGTCATTCTTAATCAAACTACACAGCGCAGGGTAAGAATGAATTAATAAATAAATAAAAACTTCATTCAAGTTCACTGCAAGAAGTCGTCCTAATAATGACTTTACAAAACGTTAATTTAATTGTTCATGCATCTTTGGGACGGTACACAGCATTAACTACCGCATTTTATTAACAGAATAATACTTTGCGGAAAATGATCTGTTTCAAAGAAGTAATTGAAACCAGAAAAACTCAATGAATAAAACTATTAAAACAGATGATATAATTAAATTAAATACATAAATAATAATAAAATTAAGATAAATAAAAATAACGTAAAATAAAATGACATTAAACAAAAATAACTGAGTGATAAAATTTTCCAGCGAACGAACACTCAGATCTTAGGCTTCGTTTTAGAAATAAATAGATGATTCATAAAAATGGTGTCAAGAATAATTTTTCAGATGTACATTATTTAAAGATCTATCTAAGTTTGAATGCTAGTTACCAACAAGGAGTATTTGAGAAAATGTTATTCTTGAGTTCATCTGGTTATAACCTTGCATAAAAACAGGAAAATATAAAAAAAAAAAAAAATGGTGAAGTATATTTTAAATTTTTACGTGCCTAAAAAGGTGATTTCATAAAATCTTTGCAATAAACAAACCCAGCATCCATCCCTAGTTAGGTGTGGCTCGTCTGCTTATTGGAAGAAACTTATACCAGTATATAATTTATATAGAATGAATGTAAGTATATTAGTTAAAGAAACACTTTGGAGGATTGGTAGTTGAAGTTTCTCTCTATGATGGATTCCTGACACCAAGATCTGTGACGATAAACTCCATTGAAATGCTTTAGCTCTTACAGGAATGTTGAATGCATTATCGTAGTGGAATTATATAAAAATTAAGTATGGCTCTGGAAGAAAATAAACACTAGGTTTCTTGAATCTTCCAGGAATGATGGAATGTTTTCAAGGCAGGAAAAAACAGATCTGGAATGTTTTGCAAGTAAAACTAATAGCTTCATTTTATTTTCAAATCCGAACACTTAGCTACAGAGAAGTAATAAGCGGGCATCACCTCGTTCATTTTATCAAGGATGAATTACAGGGCAGTGCAACCAGCGTTGGAGGCAAGGATACGTGCGTTCTGCATTGAGTGGAATACCCCAGGGTGCTGACTACTTAGCTAGATAACAGATTAGCCAGACCGGATTGTGATTGGTAAAAGGAAAAGCTCAGCGGCCTTAAAATAATAAAGCGGGAAGGGCATAGGAGAAACAAAGAAAAAGATAATAATAATAAGAGATATAAACGGCACCTTCACATGCCTTTAAACCGCTTATTTCCAGACGCAGACAACAGATTTATTGTCCACATTTTTAACACGAGTCAGCGAGGTTCCAGAAAGACTTAATTTATGACGAATAATTGAACTATGATTAGGAGGAGGAACCGGTTCTCGGACGAGGAGGATAAGAAAGCTCTCTCACCTCTAGAGGAATACTACCAGCATACGCGAAGGCGGCGGTTACACGTACTGCCCCAAGTACCCACCCAGCCCCACTAATCTGTAGCAATTAATATCCTTCTAGGATATTGGACCAGGCCGTTTGTACACCTCGGCTACCGGCCTATCAAAGGGACTCCCTTCTGCCTTTTACGGCGTCAGAATTAATCCTTCTGATTAGAAAAATATCCCGCCGGAACGGTTTCCCATTCCTTTTTTTGTGGTTTCCGCCTTGAGTCGTTTTATCACCCAGTCGAAACCGTTCGCAATGAGTTCTTGGGAAAAAACAAAAATATACAAAAACGTGTCTTCACGCTTTCGTTTAAAAAAAACATCCACTATTAAGAAAATATTGAATCATATTTCCGACATTAATAATAATAAAATAAAATTACATCAGCTTCAACTGAAACAGCGTAACATATTTTTTGTAACCAGTGCTTCAGCATTTTTTTAGAATTTTATGAAGTGAATAATTTAATATGGCCTCTTTAAATCCAATTATGTTATGGAATACCAGTTAAAAAGGTCAACCGACATCTTCAATACCACTTTATCAATATATGGAAGAGGCTCCTTGGAAAATATAAAAATCACCCACTTTCGAATGACATGGAGACTATGATCTCAAATATATTTGTAATACGGTCTCATTAAATTCGATGCATTTTTTTTTTCAAATTAATAAATCATATTGTTGAGATATAAAAAATAAAGTTATAAGCTTCAAAAAATATTATTTTGTTTTTTATAGTTTAACCTTTGACAGATAATCTCACCAACGAAATCAAACTAAAACCTTCAACAAGTATACGTTGGTCATTGCTTTAGAATAAACAGATATGATAATTGAACTAGGTGATAATTGATAATTTTATATTTTATATGTTTATTTATAATTGAATTAGGTAATAATTGAACTTCTGAAAAAAAATAATGGAGCAAATAATTATAAATTATTAGATGTTAATAATTACAAGACTAAAATTATTTATTTTGATGAAAAATATTATTCTAATACGTCCTCCTAACGTTAGGAGGGAGGTAAATCCTAGGGATAGGATGCGAGGTAAAACGTACAATTAAAAAAAGGCATTTATGTGAATTTTTATCTGTAATTTATATTTTTCTTTTGAGGAGTTTCTATTTTAGTAACTATTAATCATATTTTACTGGTGTAACCTGGAACTAGCTTACTTGTTTCAACCTGGTCCTTCATGAAAAATTTAAATACCGACAAAGGGACAGAAAGTCAGGGAAGTGGAAAGAGGGTGCACGCTTCTTTAACGGCAGTACCTGTAAAACCTGGGAGACACAATGTTTAGAAACTAAAACAACTAAACTTAGGTGATGATTTATAATTTAAAATATTTCAGTATTTTCTTGCCTGTTAATATTTGTTTTTGAGGGCCAGTCAACCAAACGACTACGTTGAGGCTTAGTTCCAAGACTTTATTGTTTTAGTATTCATCCACAAAAGTGAAAAAAACAATCATGTTTTCTTTAAATAATCTTTGTAATTAATTATTATACACTAAAATGGGCTGAATATAAATAAGGATTAATTAATAGAAACATTAATTGTTTTGTAACTGAGTGCTCTACATAACTGTGATAACCACTAGAACTAACTTGCACAAGGAGATCTGGTTTCTAAATTTTCTACAACCTAACGCATTTTTCTAGCAGATTTTTTACATTTTATATGTTTATTTTTAGTGTTGTACCTAATCGTAAGTAATGTATCTATGCATTTATTTTAATTTGTATTCTGGACATTTAATGTTTAATAATTATTTTTGAAAATAAGAGGACAATGAAGTCCAGACACGTCGGTAAAAGAAGTCGTTTTATTATTGACTGAACCTGGAGAACTTATATACTAATATATATACATACTAATATGCATGAATATACTAACCGTAAAAATAGCTGGAAATGAAAAATAGTAGACAATTTCCTTACTTAAAGACTCTTTTTCGAAACGAGGATTTGTTTTGCGAATCCAATGTAACCATTTATTACTGATTAACATCAGATCATGAATTCCCACGGTAAGAAGAGACGTGAATTATAATCGGAGACCACTATTTTTAAAATGTAATGCACGGTATACCGTATGGTGGCCGTAAGAAACTGAATCCTTGATATTTATGTAGTCATGCTCTAACAAATATTTGCAAAAGAAGAAAATAAACATGACGAATAATAACCTAAATGAAGTTTTTAAGTAGTCAGTTTTGTCTTAAGAACAATTCCATTCAAGTTTTTACATTTTCTGCCACCATAAATATGTTTATTTAAACATAATACACGGATTATGTCAAATTTCAAATTAATTATGTCTTTATTAAAATAATGAGTAAGAATTTACTAACAATAAAATAAACGTTGACAGTACATGAAATTTGGGATATACTAATTGCTTTTGACGATTGACTAATTGATATACGCAAAGTTTTTATCGGCTTAGGCAGGTACTCCTCATACAGCACATTTCTTAGAGTCAAGTCGGAGTTGGGGTATATGGATTCCTAGAACGTTTTATGTTCCTGTCAGTGGGGTTAAGGGCAAGTCAGCCTTTGGTATACGGTACTGTTATATTTAGGGCCAATACCTGAAATTGTTGAGTATTATAAGTACTTGTGTAGCCGGGATGGCACGTTGTTCATGTGTATCGAGTAGCTGAGTCAGCAAACGTCTACCAGCTATGTCTTAATAGCACAGATATATTATATCTAAAATAAATTGAAATGTGGGCCAAGAATTAAGTAAACTTTGTACTGATTTCAACAAAGTCTACGGACCTTATTAATTAGTAAATATTCCACATAGACATATATATAAATTACGGGAATAATGTAAATATTACAACATTACATAAATAATTTAGATTTTTCGAAAAGTAGGAAGCAACAAGCATTGTATCGATAAATTAAACTATTTCCATGTGGCACAATTTTATTAGTGCAATTTGTTGCCAATAACTTCGAGATCATAAATCATCACAGACTGACTTACTTGATCACACACCATCCCACAAAATGTTATTACTTATTGTTCTCAGGATTTTAGAGCTCTTGGAAGCTACAGCGTATTATTTATGGTTTAACAACCAATATCTGCATATGCCTGCCACGAACTAAACTTTAACCCTCGCTTAGAGAAAAGAAGCTTCACAACACGCGCGGTTTTGCTCCTCCACATAAATGTTTTTGCATAAATAATTACATCTGCTTCACAATTTAGACAGCTTCGTAATTATACATTTTATTGTAATACGTAGTTCAGTTTTAAAAAATATAATTGTAAACTATATTAATGGAATCTAAATATATAGATAAATATACAATTTCGGGATAGTATCAGCAAAATTGGTGCGCGTTACACAACTTTTACTTACCACCATACTTTAAGATGAAATTAATCCTTGTACAGCTATTCTTTATTATTTAGGATGGCAAAATTTTCTCTTAAAATAGACTTTATAATGAAAGTAAAATCTGACTACTCTCATAACAACAATGGAAAAACAATAATTATCAAATGCTTTCATATTTATATTCATCCATGGTTTATTAATATTAATAATGAAAGGTAGTTATTGTTTTCAAATAAAAAAATTAAAAGTATTTATTTTTATATTCATATATATTTTTTTTTCCCGTCTTGATAATAAAAGTTTAACAGAATGTAAAACCGGAAAAAAATAACAATGAGTACTAAAGAATGCGATCGGTCGCACTCGGCTATATTCGGTTTCTCAGACGGTCAATAAGCGTTAAATATCAAATTCTTATGGTTCATATTTATCAATTTTTTATTAATACTAATAATGAGAGATAATTGATTATTTTTAATAAACAAAGCTATCTTAGAGTTAAATAAAAATCTAAAAGTTACTACGTTAGATTATACAAAACAAAGCAAAGTTACCATTATTTTATGTGTGTTAGATTGACAAGAAAATTCTAAAAGTATGAAAAATGCGTTGAATTCCAATTGACGATTCCCTAATACCGGAGAGCGTTCCATAATGTGACGCTCGAGGAAGACCATTTTCATTTTCAGTTCGTCATCATTGCTCAATCCTTTCTCTATCAAGAGGCGATGATCTCTCCCTTGATGTCTTACTCTTCATTTCCTTCAGAAACGGTGATCGCTAAATAACAGCACGCAGGGTTATAAAACACGTTTTGTTGGACATGTTTTAACAGTAGAATCTTTAGTGTTTATCGTTTAACAAGCGAATAAGAAATACAAAATAAGTTTTTTTTGTGATAAAGGAATCAGCAACACAATTTGACCATAACAAGTAATATGGATACATAGAGAAGATAACAGTTGAGGTATTTTTTCCTCTAGACGATAATTAATACTTTTAATAATAGTTTTAATCTTATTTCGGATTATATAAGACCCTTTCAGTTCGACAGAAAGACAAACTAAAAAGTTAACAGTACAAAAAATATTTCTAGCAGCAAAATTTTGACATTTCAAGTTTTCTTTTGTAGAACTAGATATGACAGTCATAATTTTTTATAGTATTAATATTAACAGTAAATATTTACTTTATAGAATGACTAACTCTCCAAATGACACGTTAATGGCTCCTCTTTTAGGAGTAGAAGAAGCAAACGTTTATTATTTAACTTTGTAACTATAGTGGGAAATACACCATGAAAATGGAAAATAAAATTATTTATATATACATATTTTTTTTTTTTGGATGGGAACAACGAAGATTAGTTTTGATTTAACATCAAGCAATGTCGAGTAACTGATAATAATATTAATGTGAACCACTACAACTAATATTATTGTATGTTTTTAAAATCTATAAACATGTATAAATATAGACTCATATAATCATCACTACTCCGTTCGTTTTCTTTTTATTTTATTTATTGGAATATTCCTTGAGATTATGATCTTTCTATTATTACCTTTATTGTTGGTTAATGTATTTTCTATAAATATTTATATTTATATCGAACTTGTAAATTTGTATAGAAGCAGAAATTGTACCTTTTCATTAATTTCATACTTCTATTTGATTCTCTATCATTTTTTTTTTATTTATTAGAAGTTAGTCATTTTATGTTTTATGATATAACATGTGGTTTTATTATTCTTTTTTTTTTCAAATTCATTATTTTGATTATATTTAAGATGGTTTATAATTTCATTTTTATTTCTTTTTTTTCTCAAAGGCTCTGAAGATAAATTTGACGCCTGTAATATTATCCAAAAGGGATCAGTCCCCGAATAAATAAAAAAATATTATTATTACAACCCATAAAGCGTCATCAGGAGTTCAGAAGTAAGGAAGTAGTGTTTCTTGAACAACGGTTATACAAGGAAGTGTTTCCACGATATTATATAACCCACACGGCTAACCCACGGCTACAGTAGAAAATAAATAATTATCTGCTACAGCCGGATTCGAACCCAAGTCCTAGTAGTAAGTAGCATAGCGCTTACACACCGCGCTACCCTAGTCTAAAGCAGAGACTAAAAATATAAAACAAGAAAATAGCAAAAAAAACTATATTACAAGGTAAGTTGTAATTAGATTTAGTTTTTAATTATTTTAAACTTGATAATCTGTTACTGGAAAAGTCTCTGGAATTAACAGGATTTGGTGAACGACACAATTCTTCCTTTTTCAACTGCAATATATGCATATAATCAGCAACAACGTTTCTGGAAATATCCCCCCCCTCTTTAGGTTATTCATAAACATAACCTACATATAACATATAATTATCTCCTATACTGTCATTCTTGCTAATATTTAATAATATTATTGTCAATTAATGAATAAAATATATTTTACTGTTAACAGTCATACATTTTTAGGAGAATAATTACATTACTGATAGGTAATAAATAAAAAATAAAAAACTTCTAACGTAAATAATGTCAAAAAAATGCCAAAGGAAACTATTAAAAATAAAATTATTGTCACACTAAGCAGGTACATACACAATGGAAGGACATATAATTTAAAATAGTTACCTTCTTCCTGGTCTTAAGCGGAACAGGGCAGTAACTGTCCACTGAAGGGTGAGCTGCTATAAAATAGCACCTAATTGATACAAGCACCCCACCTAATAAGGGTTATTTACAAACCAACCTGGCTTCTTTTTTTTCCTAGCAATTACCTTATAGGGTTCTAAGATCGTTCCTAGAATTCAATCATTTAAAAAAAAAAGTTGCTTGGGATTATTTTTCATTCATTAACTCACGAATGGATTATGTGACCATAGTAAAAAAGAACACTAGCGTAGATGAAAAACTTGGAGTAACCAAGGAATAAATTCTAAATTCCCATTAAGAATAAATTGATTAGCTTGGGCATTAAAAACTAAACGGTGTTTCACAAGGTAGTAAACTCTAGATCTATAATTTACGCTGGATAAACCTTACATAAATTTAGTTTGCTAATTTGTCTGCCTTCGATAGACAAATGAGCAAACTAAATTACTGTAGAATATTTACAGTTCAGTTAGTTGCAGAACATTATAAAGGTTGAATTTCAACAAGAAAACAAGGCTTAGATTAACTCAAGTTTTTTTTTCGGTCTAATTTAAATTTCTAGGAGCAAACAAGGCGTTGTTATACTTTTTTGAACGGGGGTAAGAATAATCTTAAATTTTCCAACTATATTAAAATATTATAACTGCTTCAACTCTTCTGGACATTACCTTTCCACTTACCTGTTGTGAATGTTGGCACTAGTCACAAATCACTGTCTTTCCTATTCAGCAAAACAACATTAAATTTATAAAACCCCAATTTTCTCCACCATAGAATTATTAGTACTGGTTTTAACTTTAGTATATCATGAAGTAAGATGTTTTCGCACAATATTGGCAGTTAGAATAGTTATTCGAATTCCAAATTTTAGTGTTTCCAAATTATAGTGACAAGCTTTAACTATATGCTTCCCATGGCGACCCCTGGATCCTTCTCATGGATCCCTTAGCCATCCTTTTTTTATTCATACAATAGTATAACAGGATAGTTTAATTAAATATAAAATAACTCCTGGTATGATAGATAACATACAAATTCCATCTTCTGTCAGGTTACAGATGTCCATTATTTATATTGCATAGTTATTAATAATTAATGATCAGCGAGAAAAAACAGCCACTAGTAATCATCCTGTTTAATTTGATCAAATGAAGTTAAATTGCCCTATTTAATTAGGGGAAATTGCTCAAATTAAATTTAATATACTTTAATTGCCCTATTATAGGTTCTGGTTGTATGAAACTATATCTGAGTTAAAACATTGGAAAAAACAGTAAGAAGGATTAAATTTTTATTAGAACCAAGCTTAGTCAAATTCAATAATCTTGAGGTTAATAAAATATGGTAAGTTAAGAACTAAAGAAGAGATATTATTCACCTATACACAAAACAAAAGTAATTTTCTTAAGCGAAATGAAATCATAGGTAAGGAAGACATGAAAGTTACAAAGCCAGGGAGTGGATCAGTGCCCATCCTGAAGGTCCAGGTAGGTATCCTGTTGACCAAAAAATAATGGCGCTGACGACCAAGGATTGGACATATCCGGCTTACCCACAAGTACCTCATGGGAAAAGGTTCTCCACTACAATGATTTTTCAATGGCAGAGGAAAGGACGGAAAGTTTTGTGTAAAGGCTTTGGGGGAATGTAATGAATAACTCCTAATCCTAATATCCTTTGAACAATAAAAATGTGAGCTAAAGTTTGAGGCTATACTAATATATAAAGCTTGATTAATTTTATTAGGAAGATAGTTCGGGTAGCGGTCAATAAAAGTATCAAAATAGTAAAAGAAAGCTGTTTATTGTTAACCAACGTTTCGGCCCACTTTGAATGGCTTCGTCAGGGGTGGCATATTGAAAGAGTCAACTGACATTTTTTTTTTCTTCTTACCTTGTTCAATTTCGGTACCTATTTGAAGCTTCAGTAAACATAATTACAGGAAAATTTCATAAATTCCTTTAGATAAAAGGAATTGTATCAAGTCAGTTTTTTTATTACGTAATTTGTTCTTTTGTTTTTCGGCATACATTTTGGATGATAATGGTCCTATTTTTAATTAAATTAAATTCTCCTATTTTTAGTCCACTTTTGTTCACATAGTCTCATGTAGAATAGGTGTTTGCTACTCGATGATCAACGAAAATAATAAACGAAGTTTAGTTGAGGGAAAAATGGAAGAACCAACAGATAATTTTATTATAATAATAGGACCAGGAGGGAGCTCTGTCAAGAAGAAAATTTCAAATACAAACGTAAGACCCTTAGTGATAAAATGATTGTTAAGTGAATGCCGCACGAGAATGAATGTCTCACAAAAGGGATGTTTCACGGGACTGTTGCTCCGGGCACCTGGCTGCCATAAAACTGTCACCGGACTTTATTATATTTTATTTAGTGTTCTTCTCAGGATAATAGGGGAAATAAGACGTGAAACTGGCGACCGGGGTATCCTCTGTTCGAGTCTATTATCGGCGATGATCAGGGACCCAGAGGCATCGGCAACCGCCAAGGTACAACCGTGAGGGGCCTGACACCTTGTAAGACAAATCGACTGTATAATATGCAGGAGGGTACCCAAAAGGACCGAACAAAAAAAAAAAAATAGAAAAAGAAAGAAATATCTATTCTTGTCCGTCCGAAAAATAAAACAAATAAGAAATAAGAAAACTGTGATTTATTCCCGATATATTATAATTTTTGGAGCATTTGACAACCAACAGGAGTCAAGATTAAATTTATAATTCCAAAAAACATTTTCTACGCCCTTATTTATGAATAATGTGGGCTCTTTCGTATTCTGGTCGTCCCTCGAGAATAAACAAAATGCCGTTTAAATTTTTAAAAGGTTTTCGAAAACACGCACCCGACACATATTTTATAAAAATAAATTTTAAAAATAGCAATGAATTACAAGGCAGTTAAATATTTGAATAATGATTCCGTTAAAAAAAATATATATAAATTCAAAATACCAAACCATGGGAATGAAACGCGCATTAAGAGAAAATATTCCACTATGGAAGAAACAGAATTTAAATTTCTCATAATCAGATTTTCTTAATGATGTGATAGGTTTGGGAAAAAGATATACTTAAAAAAAAAAAAAATAAAAATTAACTTTAAGCTAAACATGATTTTTCAGAAGAAAAAAATACAAGATAAAAAAAGTATGATTGATAAATAAAAATATCAAATAATGAAGATTTGTTTATTTTCACCTCCAATAACATGATAAATAATATTCCTCATTTTCGATATATTAATTTAAAACAAAGTTAAGATGAATAAATTAAATTTATAATAAATAAATAAATTTATAATAATTTAAAATACATCTCAATGCATGCCTATCTCGAGCATTACTAGCTCAAATAACCTTAGAAATGACAATTATTGTTTAAGAATTCAGAAGTCATTAGCAATGAGGAAATTTATAACTAGTTACATTTGCCATCATTTGAAATACTGCATCTCCTAGATTATTAGTTCTACAGACAACATGTAGATCTCAAATTGTAGAAAATATTATCTAGTTTATTTACATATTATATAACGTACAATAATATACATTGTATATAATTTTATGTGTCGAAAAATCGCTATATCAACGCAAAGCATTCCAAAAATCACGATAATTTACAACTTTGTTCAGTTTTTGTCCAATTTGTCTATGAAGGAATAATTTTTTGACTAACAATCATAGTTTACATCTGACAACTAAATTCAATTTCCTGAAATTTGACAACAAATTATTCTCTTTAGACCATATATAGTAACAGCATGTAATCAGACCATAATATTAACACCATATAAACATCGTAATTACCATATAGACGTAAATAATTAAGGAGTATTCTAAGGAAATTAATTATTAAAAAAACTTAGAGGATTTTCATATAGACCAATAAAATATTAATAGATTAATTGAACCTAATTAAAATTTTTTTCTGAATTCAATAGTTATTTTAGAAATAATTTCAATACGATTCAACCAATCGAAAAGAATCTTGGTAGTGGTTTAGGGCTTTATAACCAAGGGACACAAACCTGACCTAACTAAACAAAACAAAACCGGAAGTATAAAATAAAACTTTTGAAAATTTTTCCTTAATTTGAAATCAATATGACGTCCTAGTAAGGGCATCAAGTCTAAACGATGTTAATATAGGTTAAAAGAGCAAACATTAAACTTTCTAACGGTTTTAGTAACGAAGGATTGGATAAAATGCAGAGGAATTATTAACGAACAAATCCTCTAAATAAATAAAGTTAAAAGATTCTTAATTTTTAATTTTTTAAAAAACAGTATTTAAGGGTGTGGGACGACGCAAAAAACGGATGTGATTTTCATTTTTGTAAAAAAAGAATTGTTGGCCTACTTTATTTTTTTAAAAATATTAAATCATTTAATGGTACTAGTAATATTTTTCTTATTTTTTTGAAAGGGAAAAATGGATTGATATAAAATTACCGCAAAAAAAATTATACTTTCTAAGGTACGAGCCAAAAATGTTTAACTTAATTAATAATTTTTTTTTTTTTTCGGACAAATTTCAGTAGCTTTAATCCTCCCAATGACGACAGGGAACATTAAAAAACAAACAAAAAAAGCATGTAAATCGGTCCAATATATCAAAAATTTATTCTAGACAAAGATTCGAACCATTTCTTTTCATACATATAGATATGGTTGTCACAATTGGCTAATATTAACTGCATACAACAAGTTAGTAAGCAGGTGAGTGTCTCTTAATACTCTTCACCATATGTGTATAAGCTATGCATAATAATTGTAGATACCTCATCCATATTCTTTTTAACCGTGTAAGTTTGGTAGGGTAATTCTTGGATAAAATTCAGCACACAAAATTAAAGCTATAAGTTCTGTGTATACGTTATCTAGGTGCTCTAACTTATCGTTTTAACGAATTTATCTCATTTCTAAAATATTTACAGCATTTATAAGTTTACAAAAAAAAAAAAATGTATAGATGAATACGCTTTTACGTTATAGTACTTCCCAACGCATCCGATTTATATAACCTAAGAAGTTCCGTTTATAAATTAGATTGGGGTGATTCCAATGTACAGTGCAGTTTGTATGATAAATAAGAGACCCCGGCGAGCAATAGGCCTAGATAAATATAAAAAGAAGGAGGTGGCTTGTTAAGGAGGCAGCCGTTTTGTATGGAAATATGGAAGGTACCAACCGGACTAGCTGTTTAGTTCTGACCCGGCTCTACTAGCCTTCTAGCCGGCAGGTGGTCAACTTTTTCAGGACGGGCAATAGGCTCAACGGTACGCGCTCCCAGCGGACAGCGGCTCGTCGGAGAATCGCACGGCACCGCGGCATCGCGTGTGGGACCGGAGCTCTGGATAAGTGAGGTGATTCGCACATCGCAAGGTCAAATAAAGAAACGAACGACCTGCACCTCGTACAGACAAGAAAACAACAGAATGCGCTTTAAATAAACCAACGAGATATCTAAACTTAAACCAACAAACGCCAAATTTCTAACTCGAACACCATATAGTGGGCCGGACTGCAATATACTGCTAAACGGAATATAAATGTATATATAAGGCCTGGTTTGCACAAGCATCACTCCATTAAAATGGAGATTTGGTTAATTCATTTTTACTGAGTAAAAAGGAACCTGAGTAACCAAAAGCCCTGTTATTTATATTAACTAAGAATAGTCATGCATAGATTTTTGCCCCATTCAAATAGTGAGAAAATTTGTTTCTGTTTTTCTGATATTGATAATTAAGATTAATCAGGTCACAACTAGTTCATATTAATATTTTTGATTTTTAACTATTAAATCAAAATTAATAAATACCACTAGTGAATTCCTTCCCTTTAATTCGTTTCAAATTTCATGCAAAAATCATTAATACTAGACTCTGACAGTAAGAAAAAAAAACCTTTACAACACATGAAGGGTAAAGGATTCAGTACTTTTTAAGAAAGTACTATTACTTGACGGTTGTGCAAGAAGGTGATTTTTTCATGTTCATGCTTTACCTCTATGTTCTCCCTCCAATTAAATGAACCAACTTTATAGAAGCCAGGTGTGCCTTCGCCTTCAGAGGCTTAGAATTTCTAAAATACGCTATTAAAATAATAAAAAACATTATTTATTACTTAAAAATAATTTGATTTTTTATATTAAGATTTGAGCAAAATTTATTTTATTCATTCGTTTCATCATATGTTGTAAAATTAATTTTTTGATCAAATATTCAAAATTTCCTCAAAAATTATTATAATAAAAATGTTACTTTCTGACCTATACATCACTACAACTTATTTTAATTAAGTTGAACATAAGATATCTTTTTTTTTTTAAATTAATAAAAGTCGGGAGATTAATTTTAAAGTACTGTTCTAGAAGATAGTTATTTAAGAAATAATTATCTTAAAACCGCAGACATGTGTACATTGAGAACAAAGAAGAACTGGTATGAAAACAAAAGATCCATGGAACGGTAGTATCGGGGCCGCATTCTTTGTGTGCAATAACAAAACAGTCGTGAGACCTGAAAACATCCCGGTCATGGGAAAAACTGAATGACACGTTTACAACACCCTACGATATTATTCTGCCCGCAATGCCAATCTTACTAGCTGAAAAGACTCCAATACCAGATAATCATCTTCCTATAAGGGCGTGCGAAATAGAATTCAGACCACGTCCATCAGTTGGGCAACATAAACATCTTGTTTCGCAAACTCGATGATGAAATGGGCATCACGCAATTTTTATAAAATAGCTAGACCGCAAAGGATGAAGGAAAGAGCCTAGGGTTAACTTGAGAAAGATCCTTTTAGTTCTGGAATAGATTATTTAATCAACCATGGAAGAGCAGAGCATCTTCACTCAGTTGCACATTCTCTTCTTCATTAATTTGTATTACTCTCCGTAGGAATTTCACTGATGAATAACTCATTGTTTTAATTAAGCTCATAGTCTCATTTAACTAATATACCAAAACTATAATATTATAAATGAAATTATAAAAAAATACCTAAATGCTCAGGAAAGAAACCAAGCATTTGAGAAAGGATGGACAAGTTATTCCTGTACTTATTACTTGCTAATAACAATACTTTAGACCAGGTTAATGATTATTTTGAAAAAAAAAAAAAATGTGCTTAAATTTGTTCAAAAAACGATAATGCTAAAACAAGGTTTAATGGTGATTACGTTGAAAAAAATTAATTAAATACTTCTGTAATTTATTTTATGATGGAAACACAGGATTTTGGAAAATTAAACGACATTTGAGTTGGCAAGTCGCAAAACTAGTTAAGTGTCATCCAGAATGTTTTTTCAGAAAGATAAAACTATTTTAGTATTTTAATACAAAACCTTATTCTGAATCCAATTTCATAAGTAATTTTCCTTCATTTGGAATAGTTTTAGCGTTATTTAACTTTTTTTTCCGAACGTTAATGTTGTAGTGTTGTATATGTTTATCAAGTACATTACGGATTAAAAAGAGCCTACAAAATACTTGATAAATATAAATAGGCTTATAAGAATAAAAAGAAAATCGTGGAAAGATCTAAGGTATCACAAGTTTTGCAGCCAAAATAATTGTACTGATTTGGATATAAGTAACTGATCGGCTTTCGGTAAGATGGATTAACAAAGTGTTACGTCATTATAAGATTATCCAATTTCGTTTCTAATGAATGAGACGTTTTATTTTATTACATATGATGGAATACAAATAACAAATGGCATCAGAATTTAGATTTTGGATTTCTCTTTTTTTAATAATTTAAACTAGATTAAAAAAAAATAATATGAATTATTATTGAACGAGCAAGAATTAAAGAAGCCTAAACGTAATGTAGGTTATACAATTTTTTGGATTAGTACATATCGAAAGCTAACAACTATCATATAAAACGATAATTTATAATTACCAAATAAAATTTATAAGTACTCAACTTAAGAATTCCTTATATTAATATTTTTTTTTAAATTTATTAATTCATACCTGTCTTTAGATTAAAGACAACCAGCAAATGTGATATCTTGCTGAATATTTGAATTTAATTTATTAACTAAGGGAATCCCTCCTCCAGCTCCTTTTTTAGTCTTCGGTACGAATTGTCTGGAATATTCCTGGTAGCCATATCTTGTACTAGTTTATAGGTATATGTGTAAGACTGTGTTCAGTATTCAGTTACTGACGTACCATAGTGATCGTGTATTCTGACCTATTGTTATTGATTGAAATGTTTGTAATTTGTTTATGTGAGTTTTTCTAGCTGTCCCGTATATTTGTGCAGCATGTGTCCAAATGGGTTTAAGTAAGTAAGTGTACGCGTGTAGTCGCTGTCTGCATTTAAGGGCGGACCGTTTTTTAAATAGTGATTTAATACAAAAATTAATTTTTTTCATAAATTTTAAATAAATTATTTTACATTGCAATATTTGAAAACTTTTAAAAGAATCCATCAGAAGGTCAGCTGAGAGGGAGAGATAACTGACATGTCTCTTTAACGGGGACAAAGAGAAGGTGGCACTTTACCGCGAAAGTAGTGGGACAGATGTCGTAATAAAGATAGAGAGAATACATTTGGAATGATAAGTAGCCAACCTTTCTTCTTCTATCGACCATCCACTCTTCGGTCGCTTTAGGAAACGGAACGTCTGCAGTTTGAGATAGCCTTGGAGGAGACCGTGGTCCATCACATCGTCCTGTACCACCTACTAGGAAAACTAATAAAATTTACAAAACACCGAAACCTTCAACGATGTACTATAAAGAACAAAACGGTCGTCAATGGGAAAGGTAAATAATTCAGTATGTAATCAGTAATAAAGATGGATCATCTTTTTTGAAAAACTGTACATATTTCAACTGTTAATAAAATAAAGAAGTAAATGCGTTGAAGAATAATTAGGACATAAAAGGTTAGCAAAGTTATTTCACCACATATTCTTTCTGGATAAGATTTTTTTTTTTAATTAAAAAATGATACAAACTGCCACAATCAATAGCCACGGATATTAGAGATCTAATTGTTCATTCACACCACATACACAGGAGAAAATAATGAAAAATTATGGAATAAATAATAATAATAATAATAATAATAAAGAAATATTATAGCTGTAAAAAAAGTAAAACAATGTAATTATACTATTAATTAAATGACGGAAAATAATAACACAAATCAAAAAACTTAAATACAATAATTCATTCTTAACAAGCCGATAATATAAAATTTTCGTTATACCTTTATTTGAAAATTTAAGTTTAATTAATAATTTTAAAAAATTTTCAATTAATACAGAATAATATTCGGAAATTATACAGAATTTTCGTATATCAAAGAATTCCTTTATAACCAATTAAAATGAAGCAGAATCAGCAATAAACTGCAGGATTGAGGGAGTGACAAAACGACTTCAAGAAAAAAATACATGGTCGGTCATTCCTATAATAATTACTAGAATTACGAATTCACGGTTTGACAAGATAAGATTACATTCGTGTGAATTGGTGGGACAAGCAAACAACAATGAAATTATAGGGCAACTCAAAGCCATAGTTTGGCGTAACAAAACGCTAAGTAAACTTAACGCCACCTACAAATATTTGAAACGCTAAAATATCATTGCTCAAGAAATTTCACGGACTAGGTTGTTAACTTCAACTGTAATAATTTTTCATTTCATCATATAAAGGGTAACAACCACTAACAGTAGTTGATTCCCCATGTTTTTAAAGTATATGCCGTCATACACTTAAAATTATTTTTGTTGCTTTATCAAATACTCGAATATTTAAATATAATGAATAAGCAAATATAGTGCAACAAATTTAACACATGCAATATTTATAATAGTTAATAAGGAAGATAAAAACAGAAAACAGAACACTTTTTTTCTTTTCACCTGTTTTCTTTATCGAGCAAAATTTATTTTTACTAAAATATTTAAATCAACTGTAAAAATTCAAAAACAATAAAATTTAAAATAAAATGGCTAATGACGAATAACTTAGAAAAAAAATATTTTCGAGCCAAATCGATTATTTTTATTTGATTATATTGCAAAGTATAACAAATATGGTCCAACTAGATATCAACATCTGTTTTCTGGTGCCAAAATAACATATGAAAATAATAAACATAAAATGAAATAATTGTTTGTAACATTTTTAGTTATTTGGCTGTAGTGTAGGCTGCAATGGCTTGTAAATTATAACTATACAATTTTGACATTGTTTCTAAAGGTAAAACTAATGATTTTATTTATTTAATACAACCAAAATAATAAAAAATTAAACAATTTTCGTATATTAGTTCAATAATTTTTTTTTTTTTTAACTAAATAAGAGATTGGCCAGAGGTAAAGTATTATGCCAAACAATATCCGAGGTCCATGAATCGTAATGCTAAACTTTAAAGAAAGATTTAAGATGCTAAACTTTAAAGAATGATCCCTGACCACTGGATTTAGAGATCAATATTACTAAAAAGAAAAAGAAGAACAGACAGAAGAAATAGTTGTTCAGAATTTACGTATATAGAATATGTTCTTTTCCTTAATGGATACAAAAGTATTCTGAACTTCAAAGACAAGGGAATAGTAGACGAAAAGTCGGAATAGCTTTGAAATCGACGGTAGCACTATCAGACTCATTTTACCGACCATGATTAACGAAAGCGTCTATTTCCTGAGCGAGGAGGTGACGGGGACTTAACATCAAGCCCACAATCCGACTAGCCATGCTCACCTGAGTTTAGAGGTATCGTGTCTCATCTGGTAAAGGGCTTTCTAAAGTAAAGTACAAATGACAGGTTCTTGAAAGCGAGTCCGTGTTGTGATGCCGCCATCAGAACAGGTTTTCTGTAAATTGTATGAGCTAGTGAACCGTCCGTGTTTTTTCTTCTCTCCTTTTCCTTTTTCTTAAAGCACTTCGGTGTAAGTTAATTCACGCTCTTTCTTTTTCTTTCTATCTGGCTATGTTGATAGAATAATAAGGATCTGCTCTATAAAGAAACATGCGAGGCCCCGATAAGTTTAAAAATTTGAATTAGATAAAAAAAAAAAAAATAGATAAATGATCATTTTCATTTAATTTACCTGATAAATACTAAATGAAACATGTGAAAAAAAGCGTTTGTCGTGATTTTAGTTATTATAGTCAAAATGAAAAGACATGAAAGCAAATTTTGAATAACCTGATTTTAATTGATGGATACTTCTTTACCTAAGCCCCTAATAACACTCACGAAGCTGATTAAATATTATATTGATAACCAAGTCTTGCAAAATAATGTGAGAGTCTGTGGGAATGTGAACAGCCTAGCTACAAAATGGAACTTAGTTATAATCTATAAGTTATACAATATAAAAAGTTATAAAAGTTACTTATAAGTATAAAGTTATAAAATCGACTAGCACATATTTTCGATTTTCTGAAAAATGGCTCAAACGATTTTGATTAAACTCGATATGTCATTGTACAATCACATGGTCTTTAATATCAACTAGGTCTTACCTGCATTGAAATAATCAAACAGAGCTTAAATGATTTATTTTTAAAAACATTTCCTCTTAAGTACCTTTAATTTTGTTTAATTGGACAAAATAAACAATTATCATCGCTAGCTATAATAAATAACGAATAAATACAAAATATTAAACAATCTTATGAATTACTACAGGAAAAAATACAAAAATAAGAATATCTGATTCGAAATGGAAAATCTGGGACCACTGGATCTTTTCCAGCTGTACTACCAATTCGTCATCTTTTGTAAAACTGTTCTATTCATTATTTCCAATTCTAGAAACCCTAAAAAAATTATAATTTTTACCTCAACAGGTTTTTCAATTTTTTTTTTTTAAATCACAAAAATAAGGATAATTTCTACACGAGTCCACACACCATTCTAAACAAAACTTGGGGACATATGTAAGATAGTAAGTGAAAGTTGTGTGATGCGCATACCGCAGCAGTTTTTTTATAATATACGTAAAGTTCTGTATAGATTATTAATGAAATGAATAAAATTGTAAATCGAACTCAACAATGTGTGGTTCATAATCTGCTATCACCATAAACTTCAGCATGAATGGTTCCAGTAAATAATTTAGGGTAACCTATTAGGTTATTTGTCAGAGTGAATCGGGTCGAAGAGAGGGGTACGGATATAAAAACTAGACGTGGTCCTAAAGGACTATAGGAGCCTGGATTTAATTTCCTCGACAAAAACAAGGGGTAGGATATATAGAGTAGTTGGCATTTATTAGAGGGGAAGTGCATTGTAGGGGCAGTAAATAGGGCGTTGAATGACTGGGCACACCTTCCTACTGTGAATGGGCTTTGTGGAGCTGAATGCCTCCGTCCGTGGCATATCGCACGCATTAGCCTTCATTAACACTGCCTCTCAATTAGCACCGGCTAGGATTACCTCAGGCTCATTACCGTTCCTGTTCCGATGGATGTAATTTCCTTCTGGCTACCGTTACCGAGGGCAATACGGCACCGATATCCGAGGCCGAGTCAATTGGAGAATCCCAATTACTAAATGGCAAGGTTTCGAATTTTTGGAGTAATTGTTTAGTTTCAGGAAACAATTAAGACCGTAAAATAAATTAATATAAAATTAGCATTTTATTTTTTCTATAGGTTTCTATTTCCTAAATATAATATGTACAATAAATAATGTGCTGCTTCGGTATACACTTCTTATTAAACCTGTTGCATGTTTTGGTAAAAAATAAACTAAAAAAAAAAAAAAAAACAAATATAAAAAAAAGGCAATTTTAGTCTCAAAAAATAACTTATTAATATTGCCAAATTTTGGCCCATTCAGACATATAACACATAAATATTCTGGGTATTTTGTTTTTTACTAAAATATTTATGAAATAAAATAAAATACAGATTGTTAATTGATGATTTTTAAATCAATATACGTTTGGTCCATTTATGTTTATATCTATACGTTGTTTTTGTGTTATTCCATGTTTCGGATAATAACTGGTTCAATGAATTTAAAGACATGATTGAAAGAAAATATGTGTCAATTTGTACATGATTTCAAATACCGTCACTATATTTAGTTTTTTGGTCATTTCTGAGAAATATTGATAGTTTTAGATAATTCTGTAACATTTGTTTTGGAATACTTGCAATTTTTTTAAGTTAGTTGCATCAGTAAAAAGCTTCATATAAGACAGACATATGCGACGATAGGTCTTGGTACTGTTTTATTGAGTGTTTATTTCTAGCAAATAAATTTGTTTTAATGATAAGAGATGGAAATACTTTGCAGATTATTTTTTCTTTGCATTTCCTAATTTTAAGGCAATGTAATCGCTGAACGATAGTGTACTGTCTAAATATTTGCGGATTTCGTAACTACGTATTTGGCAAAAGGAATAGGTAGGTATAGATATCATTTAAAACAATGTGTGAAGGTAAAAATTATTATTTATTTTTCAGCGTATAGATGTAATCCTCCCCTTTTAATAAGTTTTACAAAAACCTAAGATTTCTTTTTAAATCCTCTTATAATCTATTATTAATTGTGTCCATTCGGTATAATGACGAGTATACCACTGTACATTCGACGGAGAGGGCTATATCAACACTTTTAAATTATGTGTTTATTGTTGACCGTACATTTCGTGTAAGACTATGATCGCAGGATTAGGTCAGTAGTATTAGAGAATAGAAATAAATGTAACTTATTTTAAATGTTCCGATGTTTCGGCCTCCATTTCAAGCCTTCATCCGCGCTAAAAATAAAACCAAAAATTCAACCACAATACAGAGAAAAAGCAGTATAACAAGAAATTAATAAGATAACAAATAATATTATAATATATAATATTGCGATAATAAGAATTTATACAAAACTTGAGAATATGAAAATGAAATTAAAACGATGAGAAATAAACGAAATTAAACGATATATGTGATATAAGGAGCAGCTTGAAAGTATGTGAGTAAAATTAACTAAATAAAAAATATATATCCTAACTGAATAAAAAAAGTAATTTCTAAGCTCATATAAGTTAAACGGGGTTAAGTAATGAAACTAAAATCAATGCTCTAAAAATAAATGTACACTAAAAACATAATATTAATTTTAGTACCACTGTTTGTTAGGTGATCATACCCCAAAAGTAGGTGTTTTTTTTTTAATAATCATTGAAGATGGCCACGGGACCTTCTAATTTAAATTAATGTTTGAAGTACCACCAATGGGTGGTTCCTTCCCAAGATTCTCAAGTGTATATGAAACATACAACATATTTACTTATTGTATTATTTTGTACAGTTGTAAATTACATTAAATAAATAAATATTAAAAAAAAAATCCAGTGATTCATTTTGCAAAGTT
>NW_027115007.1:1728609-1751063 GCF_000696795.3 Halyomorpha halys
AATAATATATTCTATTTATATCGAATTAAAAATTATAAAAAAAAAAACAATAAAAAAATGTTGAGAGACATACCATCACAAGTGAGGTGAGGAGCAAAATATCACCAATTTCTGGAGCTAAGTTATCCAAAATCACATTTTCGATAATCAAGAACAAGAAAAAGATTAATTATTAAAACGCATATTAGCCTCTTAATCAAAGATGGAATTTGAACAAATTAGAGATCAAACAAATCTTGATACCTCGAGAAGAAACAATCCAGCAATAAGAGATAAGTTATTTAGCAGGGAATAATAAGAGAAGAAAGAAAAATACCAGATAAACTATGATTATTTACTCAGTGAGGTTTGAACCCACTGTTTGGAAGAGATATTTGTTCTAACCTGTTCTAAGAAGAGTACAATTTTATCAAGCTTAGACAAAAAAACAAGACAATTATTGTTGTCACATCATCTATTAGAACAAAAATGAAAGATGAGAAACTATCACAGACTTTCTCGATTTCTATAACGCGAAAAAATGGAATATCGTTTCCGTCAGATTAGAACAAAAGTAGAGCATGAAAAACAAAGTAGAAAACACGATTTTTTTAATATTGAAAGTTGCTAAGTTGAAAGGAATGATAAAAATACGATAAAACTTTTAAATTGCTAAAAATGTTAAAACATAATGGAGCAGTGGGAAATACGTGGTGTTATACTTATGAGTGGCATAACTAGAAGAATTAAAGTCAGGAGCAAACTGCCACAAAATTGTTTTGAAGATATTGAATGTCCCTGTAAAGTGAATAGGATTCGTAGTTAGTATATATATAGTTAATAGTTTTGATATAAAAACTGGTGTTTTATTTTTTTTTCACTGCGATGTAGCGAAAATTTGTTGAAATATAAAAAGATGTTTTAGATTTTGAGTTTACAGAGTAGAGCCACCAAGGACTGGAGTACTAGGTATAATATAATAATAAAAGGCCTTAAAATCTCCCTCCTCTGGATGCCATCAAAACCCAATGAATTCTCAAGGTCAGATTTCACACAGACCTAGCTTCTCAGTATAATTTAATATGAGTTAAATCAACTGTTATCTATTCGTGTATCACCATATGAGTGACCATATAATCTGATTTAGTATAACCGATGTTATAACTGAGTTTTATTCTCACTGACGGCGCCATTTTCATCAAAGGGCCATAAAAGAAACAGAAGTGGACTAAATATTTTTTTTCCAACCGAAGGAGTAATATACATCAAATTGTTATGAGCGCTAAAACGACGATAAACTAAATCAGATCTAGAAATGAATAAACGACTACTACGGAAGGGAACGAGGCACGGAGATAAGGTAGCTTTATTGATGGTAAAAGAAAAAGAGAAAAAAAATAACACAGGAAGTTCCTTGCCGGTGTCATAAAATCCTTACTCTATTGTAGAGACCTCACATGAAGAAATTAGAATTTTAGATATACCTATAAAATAAACAACACAGAAGAATGTTAAATTAGAACAGTGTTTAACTATAGTATTAACCGCAAGCGGCGTATCTAATAACGTGTCTTGTACGAGTAGAACCAATAAATATTTTATTTTATTTCCCTTAATTAAAACAGATCTGGGTAATAGTCGAATAAAAACAAATTGACTTTGAAAAAAAAATAATGCTTTCACTGGCCATTTGAATAGTTCCTTTATTCTTTTAAAACTTGAGGTTGGTTAGAATTTCGGAATGAGTTTTCAAAGGTAAGAAAAAATGAAATAAGAAGAAAAAAGGGTGAAATAACCGATGAAGCAGTCAAGTCAAGCTTAAAAACTGTAAAGTAAACTTAATTCTTCGAAACCATTTTTTAAAAAATAAATCATCGGTTTGTTATAGGTAATTCCATCCTCAAGATATTTCAGAGTTATTAGAGCATCAGCTATAAGAAACATGGAGGGTCAATTCCATTACCCATAAAGACCACCACAAAACTCATATTCAAGGTTGCATAAGAATCGACATGCAGAGATACAATCAACAAGAACAACCCGAGCAGAGGTAGTTGTTATACAAAAAAGGACGGAACAATCACCAATGATCGGACAACGAAGTGATTGATTAATGCCGGTGGTGTGTATACAGAACGTGTAATACAGCCCCTAAGATCGGAGTGCAATTAGGCCAGGTAATAAGTTGTGCCTGATTAAACGAGGAGGCCGATGATTGGTGAGGAGGCTCCAAATGACCCAGATAATCACGAGGAGGCAGCTTCAAATTACCGCCTCTCCTCCCAGCTCCACAGACAATTTATTCCTACATCAACCAGCACCGAGGGAAAAGTGAAAAGTGGACTGTAACGACCCCTTACCCGTCTTATTCCCAGCATTTATTGAGGCCCAAGGTCATAGTAACTTTGAAAAAAACTTTCAGTCAAATGTGCATCCGTATCAAGAATAATGCTCTGAATTTCGCACTCGGTTTTGTATCTTCCATATGATATTCCTTGATATAACTATGGAACATATATAATTATGTTAGAATAGTTCATATAGTTCATATGTATAGTATTCATATAGTTCAGGGCCTTTTCATTATCTATCTGGAGATTTAGAAAAGTAAATAATGTTGGTAATAATTAATAAAAACGTATACTAAATTGTCTAGAGTTTTTTTTCTTTTTCAAAAGGTTCCATAATTAATATTATCAAATCAACCTTAATTGACAATAAATATGCTTGAGTGCAATATTAACTAGAGCTGATCATAAGTTTTGCAGAATTTCTCGATTTCTAACATTTCACCAACAGTTTTTCTGTAAAAGATGCTAGGTCCTTTGTAGAAATCGACTTATATTCCAGAATCAATAGGAAACCAATTTTAAAAACTATTTAATTTATTTCTGAAATTTATTACGGAATGATACATATTAATTTTACACAAAATCCGCAAAATTTGGGAATAATTCACAGAATGCCTAACCATAACGAATGAAAGGCAATGTAATTCATATTTTTTTTTTCTGTTACTAACCTTTTATTATTAGGTATACAAAAAAACAAATGCATACATATATATGTTTCATGACAGGGTAAACAGAGTAAATATGGTGTTGGAGATCTTTCATCCTTTGTCGTCCACAACGAAAACGTGGGGCCCCACGTTAGTATGCTCTTCTTTCCTTTCTAAAATGACTAACCAGCACTTCGTCCGTCATTGCCGGCTGCAAGGATGGTCACAGTAGTCTAAGCTACGTCGAGAGGCTGCTGAGACTTGCCAATGGAGGCTTAAACTCCAATCGAATGCCTGGCTACAATTCAGAGTTATGAAGGCTGTTGCTCGTTTCTTCTGCATCAGCTCTCTGGTGTGTGCTTGAAGCTTCTTCGCCTGACGATGTTCGCAGGCGTCCTCTCGCTGGAATCCTGCCAGCCCCGGGGATATAACAGCTTCTTCCCTGTAGTGTTCCATGAGATGTTAGTTTATGAGCCGTTCAAAGATCTTGCTCATGTGTAAGAGGAGGTTGATCGGGCAATAGTGTCCCGTCGACACATCTTTCTTCTCTGGTTTACTTTCCGCTTATCGAAACGGTATGAAAGAATAAAGTTGAAGAAGTTCAGAAGGAAGGTTTTATCCCCACAGGGAAACATCCTCAACAGTGTACTCGAGATGTCATCCAGTCCTGTAACCGACTTGAGTTAGCCAAAGGTGGATAGGCTTCTCATTGGGGCACTCGGTGTTCTTCCAGATGGCGGTGAAAATACAATGAATGGGACTTGAATATATAATATTTGGGTCTTTAATAATAGTAGGAAAACTAATTTATTTTAAAAATAGTAAATAATTTATCAGAATATCAGGGAAGAATTTCTAGAACAGGATGGTCACTCTCTCCTTCTTCTAGAGGTTTGCTAATACTTAGTGAAATTACTAAGAATATGTTCATTTTTTGTGGTTATAATCTTCCCGGCGATATATAGTTTTCGCATTATTTGATCTTTTTTTTTTAATAGCAATAAACCGATTCAAATTCTTTAATCCTCAGACAAGACTAAAAGACAAGAAACTGCTCGTTGATTCCGACTATTACAACATTTATTAGGCAAACGGTCTAAACTTCCAATCTATTACAAAAGACTGATCTACATGACTATTGTAATGCCTATATGGAGATATGGAGTTGAGCTTTGAGGCCCCACTAAACCATCAAATTCCTCCCGAATCCAATCCTTACAGTCCAAAATCCTTCATAAAATCCTTAATACTCCTTACTTTGTCACAAATCAAGCCAAGCCGATTTGGCCAGAACCAAATACCAATCCTTCCATGAAAAACTTCCCAACTACCCAAACCCACTTGTCTTTAACCTGGTCTCTCCTTCTTTTCCTAATAATCCTCCTAGGCGTCTGAAAAAAAGATGGCCTCGGGATTTTCTCCTCTAGAAATGTTATGGGAGTTCAATCAATGGGTAGATTCTCCACATGTTTGTACCATGTCACTATATCACCTACAGCAAATATACTTGATGTATATATTTTTATACAGTTGTAATTAACAATAAATAAATTATAAAAAAAAAGCATTAAAATCATTCTTATAGTACAAAGAACAGGGAGAACCACCGACAGTAATTTCAGTTTCAGTGGTAATTTTCGTTTTTGAGATATAATTATCACGAGTCAGTGAATGAGAAATTATAGTTTACTAACATTACTGCAACAAATGTGGTTCATCAAGTAGCTGAAATTACAAACCAATATTGTAATTTCATAACTAACTTTGATTACATTAGAATTACTCTAATGTAATTCCATTTTGCCTAATACTGAAAAGTTTCCTTATGCTATTAATAAAATAATGCGAAAAATTTCCAAACCATAATTAATTGTACTAATGTCTAAGATATTCTGAGCTGTTAAAATCATTAGTGCTTATGTGAAAATAACAAAGGCACATCTAAGAACAATGCTTCAGTAACTTTACCGCCTTACGCAGCTGATGACTGCTCATCATTAAGACTTCATCAATACACAATAGCTCTTTAATTAGTTCGAAGGTAGTTAAATAACTTCTGAAATAATCAAAACTTATTCAAATGACATAATTTTTCTTTCGATGTAAAATGGAGATGTAACTATACACACAACTAATGATGAAACAAGGAATTGAGCTGGAGTTTCAAACAGTGTGGATTTCACTTTTATCTTCAAATCTCTAAGATTGCTTTCAAATTCAAATTTAAATAACTAGTAAGGTGTTGATAATTGACCGTAGATTAATAATTGGAGAAGTTTGTCAGGGGTGCGGTCAGCAAAGAACAACATAAATAAACAAAACCATATTTATTTATTTTATGCCGACGTTTCGACCTGAGTTTCAGGTTATTTATGTTGTTCTTTGCTGACCGCACCCCCCGACAAACATCTCCAATAATTAAATAACTTGCATATAGTATTGGAAATCAACCAGGGTTTCTCAGGTATGATGATAAGATATTAAGAAACCGAATTCTAAATATTAAACATGGACGAAAATTCCAATGATATTAAGTCAAGTACAAAAATGATAAGCAGTAAATAAGACTCAGAGAAATTCTGAACACAATACTGCAGAAAATGTTCAAATGATCTATTTGATTAATTTATTGATTAATCATACACCTAATACCTAATATGGACTGCAAAGGTTAAGATAATCTTGTAATAAAAAAAAATATGAAAAATAGCGACATTCTTGTCTCGTTGAAAAAAAAAACTTCGATATACAACATATTTGTGGCAGATAGTCTCAAAATATAAGAACGATAGTAGATACCCTTAGTACTATAAGATCGCAGGCAATGGAACAGCAAACTCCCTAGTATCCCCCTATCAAAAGATAGTTCAAATACGAGTATGTTTCCATTCCATTCTTCAATGATCTACAATGAGGCAACCGCTAAAAAAAAAAAGTACGACAGTAATTAGGTACTCTACACAAATCTAGGTGATAAAATTTTCTTAGACTTACGAATGGGACTAGACAGAACCTTATGAAACCCCATGTATACGATTAATTACAAGGTATTTAATCGTCTAAAAAATCAGAAGGACCGTCATTATTGTTTTTATCTTTTAACGCGATCAGAAAGGAACATCTAACAAGAAATAATATAAAAAAGTTTTATTATTTTGTAGCATTGAATGTTTTGTGCTTTTCTGTCGAGAGAAGTAGAAACCACGAATACTTGATGTCCACAAAAGTATTTATCGGAATAAACAGAATAACCGTACTTTAGTGTTTATGTGTTGGAATACTCCAGCAACGTCTACTCCAAAAGACATAATCTATCTTCACTATGTAATAGTGTACTCATGTATTTTTTTTTTAAGTTATTTTTTTCATATAGCTTCCAAGAATTTCGACGAAACGAAGACCGACAAAGCCCGTAAATTGCCTAAAATCATAGAAATATGAGGAGAACGGATGTCCGACATAATAAAATACCAACCGTCGGAAAGAGGCTGACCCTCAAGACTAGCGGGCCCACTTGGAAATGTACAATTTTATAAATGTAATTGAATATAATTCGATGGCGGGACTAAAAGCGGCTAAAACGCCTCTAATTGAGTGACTGAACAATAATTGGGCCCGCTCCTATAAAGAGCTCACCTAATGGATATAAGATGGTCCCGGCGGCTCACACAGTTTCCACCATTAGCCAACAGTCACAAAGACGAGTCGGCATTTTTTTCAATCCGGTCGAACAAAACCCATTCACGGTTTGTTCGCTTTGGAATCTAATAAACGAGCAAACTATGTCCCACGAAGGGACGATTTACGCCGATAAATGACTTCCCATCTTCCTTTTTCGACAAATGGTAGTAAAGTCAGTATCACTTCCTATACCGGAGCTACTGTGGAATGTGCCCCGACCTGTCCACAGAGCAGGGGTTAGGGAAGCGGTGACGTAACCCTTTCCTCGGGGTATTCAATCATGCTCACTACCGAGGAGGTAACGGCTGCTTCTTCATTTACATAATCCTAACAACAGACGTGTTTTCGACAAGTAGGTCGTTCCTCAGACAAATTATCAATCTGTAGAGATTATTACTTCCTAACAGGGTGTGAAAAATGAAATAAATGATTGAAGAAAACTAAGACGGAATTTATTATATTGATGCGTTTATCAACAATGGAAATTTGACTATACTGCAAATCACATTTATTTATCAACCTAGATGAACATTTAAATCCTGATTCTAGCCGACAAAGAATATAGGAAATACTTTTGAACCTTTTTTTTAAAAAAAAAAAAAAAAGTTCAATCGCCATTATAACCCATCAAGAAAAGAAAAAAACGAAAACATGACAATATATAATATATTGAGAGGTAAGTTTCACAAGTTTCTAGATTCAAAAAAAAAAAAAAATGAAGGCAATAAACAACAATACTATTCTGAACATCATCTAAATGGTTCGTAGCTAAATAATTCCGAAACTGAATAATTGAAATTATTCCTGTAGGTTGGAGCAACAACAACCATGTACAAATTCCAAATTCAGAATTATGGGTCTCAATGTAAACTGAAGATTTTCAGAAAAGAGGATTGACATCAGATCGTTGAGGTAAAAAAAATAGTAAAAATTTTTTCTGAGAACATTTTTTGTTTTTGTGAGTAAAAGAATACTCTTTGATATAGATGGTTGCATACAAATCTAGAAACGTGTTAAAATGGATGCTATTTATTGATGCTTCAATCCACAACTTTATTTATATCTTTCACTTTTGAACAATGTAGTTGTTTGCAGCATCTAGTTGTTAAACGTATATACCTGACACTCAACTACTGCTTATGAAATGATTTATATTATTTTTTTAATTAGTTCTGCGTGTGAGCTTTCAGGGGTAGGGGGTTCCTGCCACTCGTACACAGAAAAAAAATAAGTTTCAACAATAAATTTATAAATATATTTTCAACTGTTCTCTAATGCTCAAACAAAATTTTGAGTGTGGCTTCCTGGAATGGATTGGTGGTGGAAATCTTAAATTAAATTTTGATATGTCCCAGAATCAAGAGATTTATGAACAATCGTCAAGATGAATTATGAAACTTAACAACACGCAACGACATGAACGTACCAACTGCTAAACCAATGAGAACTAATGTTTGAGTGTATTTAAATATTTTAACTTTGTTCTCATCAGCTTTTCGGTAAACGTTTCAGATGACACTAAACTATCCACTAGACAAGGCCTGAGATTAGTTAGAATAATTATCTTAAGTGGTAAACGGCAAATACTATGGGCGGATATAACCAAGTTACAATATTTAAAAACTACGGTATCAGTTTATCTCTAACTCACAAAACGTAACTAAATAGGTTTAAAAAAATAAACAATAAAATAGAGAAGAAACGACCTAGAGACAACGAAAAGACATTTGGCTTTGACTGGAGTTAATCATAGCTTATTAGCGAGACTGAAGACACTCCAAACAATCCCGCACAAAGGAAAATACAAGATAATTATATATTTCCTACCTCCTAAATGACTCAAAACTACCAATAGGAATAAGGACACTTTCCAGGAAATGAGGGTCATCTTCAGGAAAGAAAAATGTGGGTCGGGACTTTAGTGCCTACTTAAGCCGCCGAGTACTGTATTTTTTTCTCTCAAAGTATACCTCTACTGTAGAGGTAAATCATGAGGGAAGGTACTCCAAGACAGGAAAATATATTAATCTATGTGAATAATGATGTAATTTTCGTTTGTTACTAACGTAAGATCTCCGAAAGTTCATTACCGATTTAATGCAGTTTTATTTTAAATTTTCGGTTCCTATTGGAAAGGACCTTTGCTATTGAAATCCTAGATTTATCAAGTAGAAACAAAGTTATAATGAAAATTAAACAGTAATGGCGCATAATTCAAAATATATAAATTTTTTCACATACTATATTTATATGAGACGAATGAAATATTAGAAGAAAATAAAATATCAAAAAATTAATTTTTAGCAATAAATTGAAATTTGAAAACTGTGAAACTCATTTTATATTCTTCGGTGCGAGTCTGGCACCCGGGACTGCTTTACAAACTCCGTAAATTCTTACCTCCTACATATTTTCCCATCATCCATTCCTTTCTTACTAATAGATTATTCCAAGTAAACCACAATGGTTCCTATTCATCCCTCTATTTTCAATCCGCTGGTGTTCCTCAAAGTAGTATTCTCGGTCCCATCCTCTACACCATCTATACAGCTGACATACCAACAACTCCTAACACTATCCTTACCACGTTTGCTGATGACACATGTGTGCTCACAGTTAGTAATAACCCTTTGATTGCATCCCAAACTCTCCAGTCCCATATCACAATCCTCGAAGAATGGTGTCGAAATTGGAGGATAAAAATAAATCCCAACAAATCACATTTACTCTTCGTCGTAAACCTGCCAACTGCCCTACAGTATGGTTTAATAATGTGGCTCTTACCCCGGTAAAACAGATTCGTTATCTTGGACTACTCCTTGACAAACGACTAACCTGGAATCCTCACACAAGACTGAAAAGACAGGAAACTGCACGCAGATTCCGACTATTACAGCACTTACTAGACAAATGGTCTAAACTTCCAACTTATTACAAAAGACTGATCAGCATGACAATAATAAGGCCCATCTGGACATACGGAGTTGAGCTTTCAAGTTGAGTGGGGCTCCACTAAACCTTCGAATTCCTCTCGTATCCAATCTTTACAATCCAAAATCCTTCGTAAAATCCTTAATGCTCCTTATTTTGTTACTAATAAAACCATCCATAAATACTTAAATGTTCCTTATGTAACCGATCTAGCCCGAACCCGATATTATTCCTTCCATAATAAACTCCCTAACCACCCAAACCCACTCGTTTCTAGCCTTGCTTCCTCTTCCATTTCTGGCAATCCTCCGAGGCGCCTAAGATGGCCTCGTGACCTTATATTGTAAACTGTTTTTAGAGTTCTACTACTGGGTAGTTTCTCTACATCCTGTATCATATCATTATGATCAAATTTACTAGTTGTATTTTTTTATATAGTTGTAAATATCAATAAATAAATAAAATAAATATTCTTCGGTGATTTTAATGGAAGTGTGTAGTGGAACATGATTTGATTAAATTGAACTGTAAATTGCGAAACCCGGAAGGAACATTGTGAAACATCTGAGTTTATAATCTTAAGGGCAATAGGGTTACAAAATTTAATCCTTGCCTAATGTTCAAGCTAACAAAACACATTTGTTAAATTAAACTACCTTAATTCTGGATGAGGAAAAATAAGTAATTAATTATAATAGTGGATTACATAAGCATATAAATAAATAAATAAACTACACCACTAATTTCATTGCACAAAATACAAATATGATGACATGGAGAAGAAAGTAATTGTCCATTAGAAGTCTATAATGTTTATATTCCGGAAAAAAAAATACGTGAAATAAGTGATAATTTTATAGAGCATATTCTTAACTCTAGGACGTATTGTTTTCGCCATATATGAGAAATATCGAAAAAAGATAATTTCTAGGGCTTCTCCACTTTCTTCCAAATTCCAAGAAGAAAGTTTCAAGGCTGTATTTCAGTTATTTATATTCATACATTACAGAAATCTATTATTTCTATAACTACTTTCATAGCTATTCCAGAACAAAACTAGAAATCAATCTGATACAACAAATAGTCTTTTAAATTATATGTTGTAAATGAAGTGAAAATTCAAAATTTAAGGATAATTCCAGGCACTAAAAGCTCTTAAAAGCCAGCTACAAAGAAGATGAATAGACAGGAAGCGTAGGTGTTGAAGAAGGCCGCGGCCGGTTGACATGGACCTCATAACCGTTAGTCGAAGTCTTCAGACCATCACGAGGCGACTGATCACTTGTAACTACGGATGTACTGGAACCATTAATGTTAAATTACGAGTACGATATTGGGGTTCAAAAATTTTTGATCATAAAAAAAAAAAATTTTAACAAATAGAAAGTGACAAAAACATTGATATATATAACTTAATTTATTTTATTGGAAGATCGATGGTTGACCGTGTGTAAAAATTGATAGAAGGTCCGGGTGCCGTCAAAGAAAATCTTAAATAGTTCAATCACTATTTGAGATTTTCTTTAACGGTACCCGGACCATCCATCTTCCTTTTCTATTAATTTATTTTAGTGGTAATAGATAGAAGAGAAGGCCATAAAAAGTGCTAGAATCTCTGTTCATAACCCATATGAACTATTAATAAAAAGAGCAGTAAAATTAATAGGGACGAGTTATTAAATAGCCGAATTAGTTTTATTGTTTAACACGCTGTAGAAATCAGTAAAATATGCCTTACACTAGTGTTACTTTCAATAAATACAACAATATTAATTTTTTTGTGGAAGAACAGGTCGATTTTAAAATGTTCTAAAGGGATTAATTGACACTTGAATTATTTCGGCTATTTACTGACTTATTAACAGATAAACGTCCGCGAAATTGATGGGAAAACCTTCGATTGCGTCAAGACTAACTATTTATTATTATGTAAATTTATTAGAAACTTTGGGTAGTGATGTAAAAATATTCAAGATTAATGAACTAACCAAGCAACGAAATAAATTATAACATAATATTAGAACTATATCGAGTGATTTCAATCGCACATATATAAAAGAACATAAATTTCGCACTTTCGTTAACAATTATTTATTTCTTCGATAATCCCAGAACGTAAATCAATGCAGATTACTGAATAATTCAGGAATGTACCAGTGTTAACGAAGCTGATGCCAGGGAACCAAGTCAGTGGGATGGCCAAATTTCTCCCATGAAAAAAAATTAAAATATGACAATATAAATCAAACACTGGGATGGAGAGGGAGATACAAACATAAAAAACGGTCACGCAAACTAGCAGGATCACAGGGCACCGATTGACCCATGTCAGGAATGCTAATAAAACACAACGGCTTTCGAGACGATCCCAGCTAGTACAAAAGTGCTACAATTTTATAGCTTTAACTGAAGAATGAGGGTTTCGTTAAGGCGTGAAGATAATTAACATATATCTGTGGGGGTGGGAAAAAAAAAGAAGTAAAAAAGGTTTCCTAAAGAGGAATGGACACCTGCTGGGAGGGTGGACTGGCTAACTATATAGCCAAAAAAACTTGTGTCACACCTTTCATACATTATTAACAATGCTACTAAGCTCGGGCACACGATAACCCTCCGTTATAACATAACTTTATTTTTCTGGGATATTAAAAAACAACTACAATAGAAGAGAAAAAGATTATTCCATTAGCATACCGTGCAGGTGGCTGAAACTATATTACTGCCTAATAAAATGCAAATAAATCGAAAATGTTAACAATTTATTCTACCTTACGTTTCTCGAGAGGGGAGTTCAAACATTTTGAAACTATGAACATTTTTCGATTAACTATTCCTAGGTAAAATGTTTAATCAGACAACATAACCAGTGATGATTAATCCAATAATTAGCACGGAGACATGGATGATTCTATCACTTTCTTGAAATTTCAAATCTCATAAATAGCATGGATTTATTACCTACGAACAATAGTTTTATCTATAAGTCCTTATATCAGATAAGCCTAATCAGACAGATCATACTGATAATTAATTTTTTTTTTTTAATTTCAATACTTTATTTATTAATAAATATTACAATCTGACATTGATGGGCAACAGGAAAAATAATAATGGGCAACAGGTGATATCTGATCACAATAATACTAAAATAATAAAAAATAACATAAAATGTAATAAATAAGTAAATGAAAAAAAATACATAAAAATAAATAAAATCTCTCTCTAAATAAAATAAGGCGCTAAAGTCGCCAACACTCCACTGCCTGGACCTGACCATTGCCAGAACTCCAATAGTATATTTTTATTTTACAATAAGTCTTTTGGCCACTGCCGTTTCAACCTTTGAGGTGGATTGTAGAGATGGGTGGAACTGGATAAGAATTGAACCAAACGATTAGGGTGATTAGAAAGATTTATATGGAATATTTGAGAATTTAAAAAAAAAAAACAGCTTGAAAGTATAAAAATTATTCTAAAACAAAAGATAAAATAAAGAAGTACATTGGGTGCTTCCGATGTACTGTCAAAGACAGTTATAATAATCCATAAATATAGTTGAGTCCCAATAACCCGATATATACAGGACTGGAATACTTTGGATTATAGACGTTAGCCGGATTACTGGAGGTTGAATGAGAACGTGAAAATATAGCATATATTCATCATGATAGATGTATGAATTGCATATGTGTTATGATCTGTAGACGTAAGTATTCTAGAAACCATGTATACACAGAATTTTCTACTAAATAGTACTCATCGTCTTACAAAGCTCTTTTCTCACTACTAGTAAAACCGTACATACACTCCACGATTTTTCAATTTTCTTTTTAACACCACATATGGTCTATGTCCTATCAAAGTCACCCAAATCACTCAAATTTTCACCTTTCCCCAATTTTTTAATAATTTCTATCACATGAGTTCTCTTTTGCCATTTCTAATAGGTGTGATAACACATAAGGCATAATTTAACTTTAACTACGAATTTAAAAACTAGAAAAATCGACCAAGTAATAATTACGTTCAACGGAGAATGATTATTCACAAGTAACAGGAGATAAGAGACTGAGACAGTGCTTTTGCAGGTTGTTCTTACAACGTTCCGTCTCCTCATTTAACGACGACCATAGCATTGAACTACTGGATGTCGGGCTGACGAGTATTGTACAACAATAACTGAAGTTGAAAACGCTTCTGCTTGTGAATTGTTTTTTCAAAATAGGATACGTCTTCACAACGCAAAAAATTACTTAAATACCTCAAAAATGTTCCAAAAATTGAATAATAATAAAAAAATAACTAAAATCCAGCTAATTTACATTTCGACGCATTAAAGTCGATAATCCGTTAATATACTGGTTATAAAAATATATACATATAAATACAAAACTAACTAAGCGATATATTACCTTCTTAATGTTGTGGGCCGTGAATAGATATTGATTACGAACAATCCAGACCATTCAAAAGACCCGTAAATCCGTCCGCTCTCTTCCAGTTGATCATATTCGATAATAAGAAAAACTCAAAATCATCATATACATCAGCGGTTATTGCTAAATATCGAGCATTATAATACAAACATAAAAGGCGACGCTGAGGCTCTAAATCTGCCAGCCCGAACAAGGTTTATGGCCTTTTGTGATGGCAGAGACTCTCCATAGCTCATTGCGCTAATTTGGTTTTGAATGGTGCAGAAGTGCGCCTTCGGCTAACATGATATGCAAAGCACCGCGCAATAAATCTCGACGCGCGATTATTTATGTAAGGACCGCGTGTAGGGGGTGGCTTACCTTCGTGACTCCACGCTCCGCTGCCGTCGCCTGTCCGTCCCATCCTACTTTGGATATTTTTGTTATTTCTTCCCTTTGGGAGAAAGGTAAACCTAAACATGAGTCCAATATCCCACCAAGCTGACTTGGAGAGTATTACGAATGATATCAAAAGGGCTACACGAAACCTTCCAGAATAAAAACATAAACTCCTTATTTTTCATTAAAAATGTTGAGAATCGTAACGGTGTATGTCCAAAATCCAGCGCATACAGAGATAAGAGTTTCAAACTTAAACAAATGTATGATAAACCTGTTCCCCAACAAACTACGAAATAAGGAAATAATTTGTTGAACAACGTTTGTGCAAGGAGGTAATATGTTCATGATCACGAAAATCACCAGGTTTCTCCCTTAATTGGATGGTTGAACGTGATCACTACCTCACTTTATACAGATTGGGTATACGCAAGGAGGGCTCTCGAGCCCACTAGGTTGACAGGACTGAAGACACAAAATAAATAATTAGCCACAGCCGGATTCGAATACAGGTCCGGAAGATAGCAACACAGGCCCTTCAACAAAAATATCAACTTTATTTTTTCTTTAATTTATAGCTTAGGGTCCACTACACTAGGTATAATGTAGTATAATGGTTAAATAAACTTTCGCTACTTGTATTATTAAAAGGTATGTAATTCTAGTCTGCCATGCATCTTTGTGAATCTCTATGCAGTGCTAACTCCGATTTTTTTTGTAATAGTTTTCCTATGACTATGAAACAGCGATAATACACATAAATATCAATGTATTAGTCATAAAGAAATTCAGGTCCAACGTGTGGCGTAGTTGATACTGCCAACTTTTATAAAAAAATATCGAATTAGTAACACTGGAATCAATAACAGTCAATCTTACCTCAACAAGTTTATTATTGACATTATAGAGCAAAGAAATTCATACTCAACCTTAGAGCGAGTATTAATGATATTGAAATTGATATTAATGATATTGATAGCCTATATTGAGGTTAACAGGCATAACATCTGTTTAAAACGCTATCATAAAACAATATATAAGGAAATAGTTTTAATTACCACTTTGAATAGTATAATCGTGAACTCGAAATCTAATTTTAAAAAATATATGAAATAGATTATAATATTTTTAAAAATACCTGAAAAAGAATTTTTAAGAAATTGTTTATATATGTAAACATACACACCACGCATGTACAGGTGGAATGTGTATACACATATCAGAGGGAAATAATAAATGAAAAAATATTTTCAATAAAAAGGGGTAATAAAAGCTATTAGCTTCAAATAAACAATTCTAAAAGTCTATACCCTGATCTACAACCATAAATTATAACTGAAAATATATTTATTAATTTAGAAACAGCAAAGAATCATTTAAAAAATAAAATAAAAAGGTCCTATGTGACAAAGAAAAAAAACTTAAATATAAATGTATTGTTATTTACCCATAAAAAAAATCAAAAAAGGATAATAACTTATTATTTTATATAGCGTATATTAAAAATTAACTTTACTTTACTTAAAAAATTAACATGTAAAATTAACGTACTTTAAAGTTATTTCTATCAAAATACTCTATGAGAAGAAATTTATAAAAACAAGAATGCTGAAACATCTGCACAAACCAATAGCCTAGTATTCACAGTGAGCTTTTAAAATTGCGCATGGAAGTGGATAATACAAAACTCTTTATATCCTTGTTTTTTTTAAATCGAGTTGATAAAGGCTATTCATTATTTATATGTATTTACTGTCAAAATCTACCTTATTTGATCTCTTCCTATAAGTTTTTTCCGTAGGAAATATATATTTGTATCAAAAATCTCTTCTCCTCTACAACAGACATTAATGTTTTTTTTTTTTGGAAAGAATTTGAGATCAATCAAAGTCTTTAAGGAATTAAAATAGATTTTACATTTGATCTTTGATTTTCTGTAGTAACTATGAGTATGGATAATTTAAATAAGATTATAATTTTTTAAAATTCACTAGTATCAATCATAATTCCCGCCTAATTTTACCACAGATTTTGGAACTTTTTTTTTCAACATCAATGATTTTTCACCAGTTACAATATTGTATAACAATGGAACACAATGCAAAACCCACTGCCCACAGAAATTATCATTACTCAATCTTATTTCGTCAAAAGAAAATTACTAGCTATAAGGAAATTTGGGGTAAAGACGAGAACACTAAATAATTAAAGAAAGATTTCCAAAGAATGGTAGTTGTCGTTAGTATGGTAAGAGTTGAGAGGAGCGTCAAGATGCTAATCACTCCAGGCAGCGGCAAAGAGGTCATTAGTAGGCAGAGCTGCACTTAAAATTGGCTAATAACAATTTTCCCACAGTAAAATAAATTGCGGCAGAGACGGTGTGAAATTGCCTTTCCACAAGTGGAAATTAAGAATTAAAATATCAACCATGTCGAATGAGTGAATATTTAAAAACAAAATTAAAGCAATATGAAGAAAAAGGGGAAAATTATGATAAGTGACGTAAGAAAAAAGTTCGTTAAAGTTGATGAATATTCATTATCTATTCACGCTTATGACTATAAATTGAAATCTTATAAATAAAGATACATATTCTAAAAGTATCATCGCTATTATATTAAAAAAAAAATTGTATTCGTCATTATATGAGCAATCCTCACAGGAAGGGACAGAAGTAGTTATATCCAGACAGACCGTTTCAGGTTTTGAAGGAGGGAAAATGTTCAAGCCGTTAACAAAAACTGTCTAAAAGTGAGTTTTTTGTTTGTTGGACTTTTGTAGTAAAAAAAAAATCGTTCAATCTGTTAAATATTTTAGGAATCCGTCCTAAGGGATAGTTTCAAGATTTTGTCAATTTCTTTTCTTTTTTCAAGCTGTTATTTGTTATTTCTAACACAGTACGCACTTGTTTTGCCATATTTTTCCCGAGTTTTTATTTAGGTTTTAATTTATTTCTAATTTTTCTTACCCAAGAATTTCCAAATTTGAGCACAAATTTAACCAGCTGAATCGCAAATAAAATAAGAAAGGAAATTTTAGTAGTGGATTGAATACACCAATGTATGCAACTTCTGCTCTTGGCTACGCGCCGTCTAGGCATTGGTGGATTTGATTTTGTCCCCGATGGACCAAATGGGGTATTTAATCCGTCTCAAACAGAATTAATAATTATTAATTTCGTACCTATCGCGAAGAAGCTGATAACCCCTTACCTAGTTAAGTGAATTGTCCCAACAAACTGAACAAAAATTAAATCTAACGATAGTTGTAGTTGTAGTTGCTCGTTAGGGCTTTAAGGCTTAAAACCCAATTGTCATCAACGCCCATGATTTCTTATTTTATTTTCCGTCTAACGATAGTATATGATATATATAATACTTTTTTAATCTATAATCTATCATGTTATTTGTTTTATTTTATATGTTTACTGTAAATTGTTTGGTCGGGGCAAATGACTCTTCTAAACTATCACTGTTTTTTATAAAATAAAAAGTATACAAAAACTTTTATTTTATCAGGATAATGTATAATTATTGATTCCGTCTGGAACTGAGGAAATAATTAATTTTGTCAATATGGACAAATCCATATCCACCCTGAGAGCAAAGCAATATTGTCTGTAAGTTATTAACTATGTGAATGACTAAGAATGGCAACTATGGTACACTTACAAAGATTCGTCTGAAATAACAAGTATTTTCTTATCACCAAATGAAACAATTAAAAAATGAAAAAAAAAAATTATTATAATATCTTAATAAATTTGTAGTTTTAGGGTACTACTTATGGGTAATTTCTCTACATGACTGTATTACATTATAATCTTACATCAAATTTACTAGGTGTATTTCTAGGTAAATATAGTTTCAAATGTCAATAAATAAATTTTAAAAAATTGTAGTTTAAGGATTAATAAGAATTTTAAAAAGCTCAAACTGCTCTAAAGACGAACTAATACCTACTGAATTATACTAAAATTAGAAATGTATTTCTAAGCTATAGTATAAATACTTTATTATTATTTATTATTTTAGATTTTATTCTGATCCCAAGCAACGGCTGTTGAGAAAAGACTTCGCAAGCTTAGCGCGGAGCTTGCAAAATTCAAAGAGGCCTTCGTGCGCTCAACAGATATCATATCTCTATTCTATTCCACGTACGAGAGCCTATCAAGATGGTACCAAGACCAGGCTAAAGTCAATTTCCTTTTACAATGGCTATAGTTACATGATTTCATAAAATGGGGTGAAGGGATTTTACAGAAAGGGACCACCTAGGGTTTTCTTCATTTCAATTGCGAAACATCAACTTAGAAAACTCAAGTATAGTTTTAGTTAACATTTCGTGATCTTGGTTTGAACGCATTCTAACTGCTAATACCAAACCTAGTTGAGAAACAGGGTTTCAAAGTTACAATTCTTTATTAAAAGTTGTTCTATATAAAACTAAGCCACATAGTACTTAGGTTGAACTAATTACTTAATTCTTTAAAGTTAGCATACAAATTTACGTAGAATTTAACATTTTACTGTGTGTGATTTCTCATAGAATACACAGTATTGCCAATTGGGCAGTAAGAACCTTGTCAAACGAAGGAAACTGTCTATGAGTTATGAATAATGTACCGGAGAAAAAAAATGTACATGTTATAGACGAAATTAGTATGTAGAAACATGGTAGAATATTAATGGTAAAATAACTATTACCAGGATAGACAAAACATTGAGTCAATAGGAACTAAGAGTGAATGTTTAACTAAATAATATAATAATTAATATCATCATTATCCAACCTGTGGCTACAGAACAATATGAAAATACCTGACGAGTAGATTGAAAGTCAACAATAAAATAGGATAATTGATAGTATAATAATTATAACTGATAATATAATAATTTATAACTGAGTCAAGTCCTTTATGACGAGGAGGATATAAGACGTCAAATAATAAAGATGGGCTGGATAATGGAAAGCTGTTCGAAATGTCAAACACACATAAATAAAGGAAGTAAGAAGTATAAAAAGCTTCCATTGAAGATAAATTAATAAAACCTTATATAAATTTCGTAGGAGTAGGAAAAAAAATTGAGGGGTCTGCAGGAATAACAAGGTAGTTTATTAATTTTTAGGTTAGACAGGACTTAGATTAAAAAATCACTCTTTCTCATAATCAAAAACGTGAGAAGTTTTTAATTCCAACATTTTCTGCTAAATAGGAGAATTTCCACTTGACATAATGGTAGAAGTATGTGGCCTCTCACTCAGATCAGACGAGATGCCCGTTGGATACAATAATTGTTTTAATAATAAATAATGATTTTCAAACTTTAAGGTCAGTCTATATTTGTTAATTCCCTGGATAATAGTGTTGATGTCAGCGCTCAAATCTTTAAATATTTCTAATTTCACGCTGAAAATAGCAGAACGTGTTCCAGATGGCAGGATGATTTCTTAATGCTCATATGTTTATTTTTTTTATTTAATAAAAGTTTATCTGAAAAACTTAATTTGAAAACTAGATATTTTTTTTTTAATTTACTAAGATTTTGTAAAATGGCATTGGATCCTCTTTGCCGCATACCCCTCAATTGAACAACAGGTGTCGAGCTGCATGAAAAAAGAAACGCAATAAAAAATAAATAGGAAAAGGCGGCAATAAAAGGGAAACAAAAAGGAACCGAGACAAGATAGATTCTGCACTGGTGAGACACTAACCGGACGAAGCCGCCTACCAAGAGCACAAACCCTCAGTCACTAAGTGAGTCATTTAAATGCCGGTTGGATCCTAGAGAGCCCTGTAGCGGCCTGATTTATTCAATTATAGCCACAAGTGACCGTCACTCTTTAAGCAATTGACTAGGCCAGCTTCTCAGAACGGCGGCTGCTCAAGTATTCCACCGGCGTAGTATTTACTTGGCCAAAATCGTCCTAGCTCCATTTATGGATCTAAGGATGGCATGGATAAGTAAACTGGGAGGAAAAAGTGTAAATAGGAATTTCTATTACTTTTTACATATTTCGCTGAAAAGGTCTCTTCTTCCTTCAGTTCTTTCAAAGCCAAAGTTAGTACGGAGTTATTTTTTTTCTTCTAAATAAAGATCCTCTAGCATCACCCTAATCCATAAGCACAATACCTATCCAATAGCAACCATTTCAAGAATACTCCATGAAGATTAAAATAGCAGTGGCACAGCTTGACCTAGCTTGACCTACGTTGACCAGCTTCTAGCTTTACTCAAATCCTGAGCGGACCTATACGGCTCTAGCACTCTAACACCGGCTTTCAATAACAGTGACGTGGGGATCCAAGAGATCCCCTTGGACCACAACTTAGCCTTTCACATAAAGTGGGCAAAGCTTCCTCCAGAGTTTTCCCTAGTCTAAATGTAAACATTGAATATAAGTGTCAAATGTGTTTATTTATTTATTTTTAAACGTAATTTTCTTTTTCTTGTGTAAATATTATTATTATTTTTTTCCATACACCACAGGAAGTGGGCTTTTACGCCATTTTCCCTCTCGCAGTCCAATACAATTTTACTCTTCCTCTTAGTTGGTTCTCATCCTGTTCAACATCTTCTAGACCAATACATGTTGAAAGATGGTCTCCGTCCATGTCTAACATGTTGCATAGAGGACATTTCGGAGAATCTACGATGCCTATTCGATGGAGGTGTTTTTGGAGCAGATCATGTCCTGTTACTAGGCGAAAACAAGCCACTCTCTCTGCTCTGCTAAGATTGCCGGGGATTCATTTATCCTTATGCAGTAGGCTCTCCCACTTCTTTCCTTCCACTTGAACTTTGCGTCTAGCGCTTGTTTTGTCCTTACAATAAGAGCTTATAAGTGATTTTACTGTTCTGTAGGAAAGTTGTAATACAGGCAGGTTCGTCAACTTGTCAGCTTGTTCATTAGCATTTATACCAACATGGCCTGGTATCCACTGCAGAGCTAGTGTAAAAATTATTCTGATATTTCATTTTTTTTATTTTGTAGTATAATTAGTTAAATAATTTATTTTATTTATTTGTTTTCTTCTTTTTAGTTGTATGTATGGTACAAATGCATACTTAGACCTCTAATACATATTACCCTTAAGTGTATTAGATAGTATTACTATTATTCAATAAAAATTATTTTTAAAAATAGAAAAAAAAAGATCTTCCAGCCAATAATTGTATCAATAATAGAATAACTTACGTTTGAAAAGAATAGGAAAAACAATCTCCATGTATATGCTGGATCTTACCTGAAACAAAAGGGAAAAAACTATAAACCATATGCAACATACAAGCCTATATCAGAATTCACTTCAATAAATATTTTTTAAGTAATTAGCGTAATAATAATATAATATCCGAAGAGAATATCATAAATGTTTGCGTTTGCTTAAATAATTAAAATACAAGATTTTTCCACAAAAAAGTGCAACATACCCAAGAGGGTAGAAAGTAGTTGATAACAAGAAATATTACCGTCAGTACTGAAGAAAGTGCCACTGAGTAATTCTTTTCCTCATACCTTGTTTCTGTAAAACTTTTTTAAGAAATCTTATTCGCTAGTAGTCAGTATTCACTGACAGATGTAAGCTGTATGATAAAGAGAAGATAATTAAAATTGAAGGTATTTTATTGTTTAGGACTTAGCTTATTTATTCGAATAGGTAAATAAACATTCTGATCAGACAGTGTTAACCATTTTCAAAACCAGGGCCACAATCAGTTGACGAGGGACCCGGAACAAAATAATACAGTTTTATTCAGTACATCGAGTGTTTTACTCTGTATTTTCTTCCTTAGGAAGTTCTTTACATTTATTTGTTAATATGATGAGTTGAAAAAACTTCCATATAGAACACTATTCTATATTTTCTGTAACACGTTTCTAGTTTACCCCATATTCATGCACTATTAGTATACAACAATTAATTTAATATTATCATCAATTTTTCTATATACAATTAAAACCTTATTCTAATAATGTTATATCATAAAATTTAATTTGTGAGTACAATTCTAATTGACAAAATGAGGTAATTATATTATTTA
>NW_027115007.1:1751123-1779791 GCF_000696795.3 Halyomorpha halys
TTTCAATATCTTGTTATATAGAAACAATTCTTGATAATATTAAAGTAATTTTTGCACTTGTAGGCTACAAGTACATGAATATTGAAACGTGGTACAAAAAAAAAAGTATAGGATTGTGTTCTATATGGAAACTTTTTTCACCTCATCATATTATCAATCTTTAAGCTTTCTTTTCTGCGAATTGGAATCAATGTTCTTGTTAAAAAACGCATTGCTTTCTCTTTAAACATTTGTATATTTGTAAATCATACTAACTAAGTTGATAAAAGTTCCTGAGTGACTTTATTTATCATAGAATATTTCTTTATCAAACTTCATGAGAATACACATTTTTTAAGGTTAATTTTTTTTACATTGAGCTCTTAAAGCTCGATACCCAACGGAATTTTTCTCTTCCTAATAGATAGAGGATGTTGGTTTGTTTCATAACAGTTTCTGAAAACATCTTTACAACAGTCTGAATAACAGAACATGAAAAACATGACACACAATAACAATTGTTTTAATGGAATGTTATTAAAGCGATAATATTCGATCAACAGTGATAATAAATTGTGTCTTGATCAAACTTAGAATTATATGATGAGAGAAAACTGAGAAGAATACAGCGAAAAGGTGTCGAGGCATGAGCGCACTAACTGACGCATTCCGTCGCAGGCGAAAGGGTGCGACACCTGTTTAAAAGATTCCGCTTCCCACCGACAAGGGGGAATTTCGCTCATAGGTAAAGAAACGGCGGTTCTGGGAAGCTACAGGGAGCCACCTCTCTTGACCTTCTTAAAAAATGATTTAAACTCTCTCTTATCTCAAATCTAAAAATCGTCCGGGATCAGTAGGAAGAAACAAAATAAAATACTATTATAAAAAAAAAATCGGAAAAACAAAATGTAAATAAAAAAAAAGAAGACAGTGAAGTTGGAAGCGGAATTTGATTTCAGGCGACACGGTTTCCGAGCAAGTAATGGCCGGCGAGTCCCTCTCGACAGGAAAGTAAAAAACTCATCTGACGAGTCGAGGGACGCGAGGATGGAAAAACTGCAGATTCTTGCCATAGCCTCCCTTTGTCAGGGCGGACGCCGGCCCCTCGGCTCTTCCCTTTCTAGTTCTCGGCCTCAGCAATTACACATAGTCACCTCCTGTCTGACCTCTGTATAGCATCTGCCTATTCGCATATAGGCCCCGGTTCAAGAACTATACACATATTTATATTATAGATTGTCTGAATAGCACAATGATAGGTTATTGGGGGAAGAAGGGAGAATAGTGTTACGTTTGTTCAAGTAGATTTAGGTTTTGACGAGATTCCGTGAAAGGAGTTTCACATTTCATGGAGTCGATTGTTATTTTAAGTTGTTGTGTTATTTATATTAGTTGGACTCAACACAAAAAATTATCAATATTTCCAATCAAAGAAATTAAAATTCAAAGCATATCTGAAAAGATCAGATGATAAAAACATCGAAGGTAATTTGATTGATAACTTATGAAACTAAAGAAACCAAAATCGGAAGCCTGTAAGGTAAGGGGAAATCAAGTTCTTCGACTCACGAATATGGCATGCAGAAGAATTTGTCATCCAACTAACAAATGAAGTTTAAACGGAAAGTTCTAGGACATGGAAGTATAATACATTATATAATGATGTACTTCTAGGTTTTTGTGTCAGTACAGGATTTTTATGTAAAAAAGATTTAATATAAATAAAAGAAAAATCAACGACTTTTGGAAGAAAAAAAACTAAATATATATTTTTTTCAAATCGATTAATCCTTCAAACTGCTCACGTCTAGTGGTACAGAGAACCTGGGATCGGGAAGACTCTATAACGTGGATACCCTTAATTAGGATAAAAACTTGACGGTTGAGCGTGATACTGATAAAATGATCTGTTTGCACAACCATTGGTCAAGAAATATTACTTCTTTACCAAGTAAGTACATCCTTACTTGGTAAAAAAGTAATATTTCTATTTTTTTCCTTTGAAACTAATTTAGAGAAACTAAAACAGCATAGTTTGGGTTTTGATTTTATAAAGTATAATAAGTATCTATCAAATTTACTTTGTGGACTGAATATAAGACAATATAAGTAAAAATTGATAATATAAAAAAGTTTATCCACTGAATGTTTTGTTGATCTTCTAACTTGTGAGGAAGAGAGTCAAGATGAGCTAATTGACAACTTTCATTATTCATTATTATTTAATGGTAATTATTTATTTCATTATCATTATTCATTATTATTATTGTCATTTATTGCTTTATTAGTTTCAAAAACATCCAAAACAATACTAACACAAACTACGAGCAAGTAACCTAACCTAACACGATAAAAAACAAAATGGTGGCGAGCTCAGCTGATCTGTTGCGTGACGTCATTCTCCATTTAACAGACTCTCAAACATGTTATATGTTAAATCGTTTTAACATGCTAAAAGAAGGAAATCCTTCTCCAGTTAACATGTGTTTTTCTATTTAACACGCTTTGACATGTTAAAACTAAAGATCATGAATACCCCTTTTTGTATAAACTGCTAGTAACTGAGAATATGATTTGCAAAACGTTTCTTGATGTATGCAAGATTTAAAAAATCCCCAATCATCCGTAACAAGGTAACTATTAAGAAAGCGCATGAAAGGGAGATTTATGTTATAGCAGCAACAGAATATAAAGCTCCAAAAATACGAACAGGTGGAAAAATGACTTCCAGTTCAAAAAATAAATTTGGTAACCGACAAAGACATTTCAAAAATTAGCGAAAAGACTGATTTCCAAGGTTTTGAGAAGTTAAATAACAGGCAGTAAGATTCCAAGAAGGGACAGACGAAAAGCAAACAGGACAGTAACGAGTTGGCTAGCCAAACCTGTAATTATCAGCTGCTCCGAGCTCCTCCGATAAACGAGGCGTCAATTACCCTTTCCTCACGCCATCTTACCCTGTCACCATCTTTTTTTCATTTTCCTTTCCCATTTTGTTGGATCGGACTATCCATATAATATTTTCACTCCGGCCAAAGGGAACCTAGGATGTTAATGCTGAAAGAACTAGCCTCATATCTGTTCGACTTGAACTGTCTTGCCAGAATCACTATAGTGGATTCAGGAGTAAGCACGAAATCTTACGGAATTTCCACTTCTATGTTTATATAAAACACATTTTTAGTTGGAATTGATTAAAACCAAAATATAAATAAACTAAAAATGATATAAGATACATAATAATAATATAATAGGACTATAATTTTAACAATTTCGATTAAGATATTAATCTGTATGGAATGTCCCATTAACGGTATCAAACAACATCAATATCGCAATACTAGCAAGAATATTAATTTTAAGAATAGTTAAAAATAAAGTAAAATATATTGTTAAATATCTGATGCGGTGCACGCATCACACAACCTTCTCTACCACTCTACCCTACTTTGGGTTAAAATTAATTTTTTCTTGTTTCAGAACAGATATTGCTGTTATTTACGGTGACAATACTTCGCCGTACTAATTTTCCAAATGACAGATTGATTAACTCAAATTTCAACATTTTTCGGAAAAGTACTTTTAGCAATGTTCTAGTTGCAACATTTTCTTTCGAAAAGGTCTAGAAGAGATGTAAAACTTGAATAAATTCCGTTCTTCACCATTTATTAAATTTCAAATTGTTTTAGAATCAATATTGGAATCATTTTATGAAGTTAGTCCTCCTGCCAACGGAATAGCTTAATTATAGTTAAGTGGAATTAAAAAACTGACTTATACAGTTACTATGGTTATATGAAAAGTTATAATACTGCGCACGAATAGTCAGACGTAAGTTCAATAATCTATCATTTTATATATTTATATGATAAATATATTCAATAAAAAAATATACTTTAAAAATAATAAAATATTAAAGGCATCATTCTAGTGACATATCGTCTTTTTGTAGGATACTTTAGGATGTAGGATATATTTTTTGCACACTTCGAGATGTCTTCAGCAAGAAGTATTTACTTTTATTACGTAGTCGTGTACATTTTTCTCAGTTAAAGCCACAAATTGAAGGTATGAGTGGATGTAGGGATTATGTAATATGCATATGCTTTTAATTCAGTGTTTAATTATTCCTATTTTAGACTGGATATCTCAAATGTTAACATCTAAAATCTATCCCAACTTAAAATTTAGAAAATCAAACTAGGTGCTAAGTAGAAAGGAGTATTGATATTATTCTTTAAAGCAAAAATGTCAATATTTCCTAAACTGTAATATAAAATGTAAAATAATTGGAAAGTCCTAAATATGAATAAAATAAGATAAGATAAACAAAGTATCATAATCTCAACTTCATCTACTCATGTTTTCTACTTGTTCCTTTATTCCCTTTTCAGTACAATCGAACAAATAACTAAGAAAAACAGAATTATTAAGGCTTCGTTTGACTTAAATAATAAGATGGGAGAAATAAAAGAACGTCAAAAATCAAGGGTAAATGTGAAATTGAGTCGCTATACTGTAACTCTTCAACGGACTAAACCACCAGCTCCATGTGCATCATAAAAACGTTACAATGATCGCATGGGAGGCATGACAAACGGCTAATGTCACATGGGAGGACAACTAGCTCATCAAAAGAAAATAAGATCTCTCCCAGTCTCCAAGAGATGAAAGCGCCAGAATAATTAAGTAATGAGACCTGATGAACGCGAATGGAGGATTCCGTCTGCTGAGCTCGAGGAAACAAAAAAACTCGTGAGGACAAAAAACCTTTATTAGACAGGGACAAGAAAAGAACCAAGAAGTACCTCTACGGAATTAGCGTCACCCTACACCTAACCAGCTTCCTTTGTCTTCATCAATAGCCTCGCTCGAAGGTGACGAGCCAAACAAAACCACAACTTATTTTTAAATAATTCAGGGTGGGAAGGTTAGCCCCCAAGTGGGCATACAAAAAATCATATTTCAATTTAAGAAAACAAAAAAAACAGAAATTATATGAAGTGAAATAGGCAGACGTTAGAGGTTTTCGGAAGCATTAAATAAAATCAGCTCTAATATTCAGCATTACACATTGAGGAGAGTTTAATTAAGGGTTATTTCCATGATATTCAAATAAATAGAAAACAAATATAAACCTACAATAATTAATTACCAATCACAGAAAATTATGTAAAAAGGGTTAACATATTGTTTTTATAGTAATAATTTAATTATTAAATTCAATCAAAAAGACTGAGGAAACAAATCTCCTTAGGACCACATTAAATCCAGATTATTCATAATAAAACTAGAGAGAAATGCCTTATTTACTAATAAGCCATTTAATGACGGTTTCCATACCCAGCATACTAATCAATCATTGAATTTTTATCCAAATTAATCAAAATAAAAACCATTCATATATAATAATTTTTATATTATTTTATAAGCAACAATTCTATTAGAGTATTTTTCACATTTAACAAATTTTCGGCCCTTCTTGGCCATTTTCGAACTTCTTTCTTCTTCTATATCAGTCACATGATTAATATTAGATATTTTAAGAGTTAGTTATAAATATAGTTAATTTTTTCTTGGAGCTTTTCATCATATCTTAACCTCTACAAAGGTTTGTAGATTGTCAGTTTTTCCTTTTATTGATGATTCACCAATTTCAACTCCTTATGTCTCATTGTGAACTGAGTTGAAAAAGGTGAATCGTGGATAAAAATAATATCCACTAGAGTTTCTGGAGATTAAAAAAAATTACTTTTACTTATAATTAATACTAGGAGAAGTATTTATGAAATCGTATAAGTAATAATGTGACGGATGTAGAAGAAGAAAAAAGTTTGAAAATGGCCAATGGAACGAGTCGAAACGCTGCTAAAATGTGCTAAATATTTATACCTGAATAAACCTATGGAATATATTTAAACCTATGGAATAGAATTGTTATAAATAAAATAATAATAGTTTTAATTTAAATAATGTGTGTTTAATGCAGTCCTAAGGAGATTTGTTTCCTTAATCTTTTTAAAAGATATTTAATTATTAAAAATTAATTCCATTAAAAAAATAATTAACCATAATAACTTTCACAATTAATAATAATTGACTTATTCTTGACTTATGTAATACTTATGTAATACTGATGTAAATTAATTATATATTATTATAATTTAATTTATAATAATATAATAATTTATAATTAGATGACCAGGTGGTAATATGGAACCTGCTTTTAATGAGACCTCATAATACATCGGTAGAAAGTTTCTGCGCTGAAGTGATTTGCAATAGAATGATCTTCAATATAATTTCACAGACAGTATGAAAATCGACCCAGACCATAAATTAATATTCTAAATTCAATAGAAGGGTTACTATTCAAAAAGAAAGGTTCAATTGCACCATCATGTCCTATAATATATAAATAAAGTTTTAACTAATATATAAACTTAGAATATATACAATTCTTTACCTATAAAAAAAAAAATGTAAAAATGTTTAAAATATTTTAGGAAAAATAATAATTTATTCATTGTTGATTTATGGTCCTGAGAATCCGTGGTGTAAATCAATATAATAATAAATGTAATAATTTACTGAAACAATAATTTATAATAATTATTATAGTAAATTTAAATATAAAAAATCTGAAATTGAATTTATTAATTTAAATTTTAACAACGATGGGGTTAAATGAATACACAGTAACTAAAGACTCAATGAAATCAAATCCCCAGGGATAACGGAGCAGGTTTTTACTGCGTATACCTACTTACCTTACCACCTGTTGAAGTCACTCCTCCAACAGGACAACAGAGGTTAGTTAAGGAGAAAAAACCTTTACTAACAACCACATCATAACGAGGACTGATTGTGTATGGCGACAAGTATTCCGTAAATCAGGTATAAATCAGTTAGAATGTATTTGGACCAATGTAGGGATCATTAACACCCGCGCCATAATAAATCAAGAGATGGCGTTTAAAATGTACCAGCGCAATATTTTATACAGGCCTCGTTTCCATTCAACTGTTCTCGGTGTTGTGCCATAATAAGATACAACACAAATATGAACAAATTATGTCACCGCCTACTCGTAAATGCTGAATGTAGTTTTATATAAAATTTCAAAGACAAAAAAAGGCTTGTTTCTGAGTTAATCTGACTTTGTTTGCCCTTATCTTTGAAATGTTTATAAATAAAACAATATTAAGGAAGAAAGTAGTTTTCAAAACTAATAAATTGAATTGTAATAAAATAATTGAAGCATTCTAGGGGAAAATATGGTATCAAATTTCTTGCGAATTGGAGTTTTTAGAGTCATAGGTTTCGTTGGGGCTAATTTCAAAAGAAGCTTTAGGAAATTTCTATTTTTAAAGAATAATGTTGGTATTAAATTATGGCAAGTGAGTTTCCTGCTGTAAAAGTTTTAATTTTTTCACTAACCATATTTTACGACCGAGTCCTTCAATTACCAAATGGTTTATACCCGTCTGTTAGCCAAATAGTCAGTAGACAATTATATTATCAAGCCTTCTGTGCAATAATTTCCCCCTAGCACTCAATAAAATGCCCTGCTATGTTTGCAAACCATAGCATCACATAGCAATCACAATTCCCATTCAAAGGTTTATAGCCTTGACAAAATAGGCTACTGCCTATAACACAACGATGAAGAGAAGTACTGAAATTTCCTAAACGGAGTATGAAATGGGAGATTTTACGAGGCGGTCTCCATGTCTAGAACCAACTACCGTTTAAAACTCTACAAATATGGGGACAAGTCATATCGTCATCCTTCTTCGTGTCCTAGACTCCTAGTTCGGAATGGGCTTTAAAGATAAGGAAATAAACAGCGCTGAGTAGTAAAGTGCTGTTTGTGATATTCTCATCTCGGTGCGGTTATGAGATAAAAATATGTGCAGTAAAACAAACAAAAGGTTTTACACAGTTTGTAAGAACCACAGTGAATTTTAGAACAATAAAAGATACATGGAAGGTATAGTCGAAGATTTACAACAATACAAAACACACCCAACTTAAATGATAGATATAATATACATAAAGGTTTTTTTAATTTACCTGGTGTTAAGAGTATAACTCCCTCACCGTTTCTAGATAGTTAGATGTTTAATTACCCATAATTCGAGGTTTATGAATAAATTTTATTATTTAGTAAATTTGATTTTTGTTTTTGGGAAGAAATCTCGGGGAGGATCCCAGTTTAATACTGTGCCTTAAGGACTTCCGCGCATTGTCTATGAAATTAATAATATACTACGACAACAAGAATCTCAGACTTCTCTCTGAATTTTAGACAAATTGAACTAGCCATTTTAGAAATATAGGTGTGCTGAATAAATTTTGTATGTGAAAGTAGTAGGAGGAAAAAGATAAAACCAATTTGACACCAACAAGATACCAACCACAATTTCCTTAAAATAGGATAAAGGGTCCAATCTAATACAAACAGACACGGAACAAAAAATTCTTTCTTTGATGTTTATTTAAATACATTTGAGTGAAACTTTTGATTTTTTTTTTCATGAATAGAAAGGTTCCCTATCGGAATTGAGAAAAAAATAATTGCAATAAAGCTCATGAATTTAATCTTTTTAGATTTTCTCTTATTGTAGGAAAAAGAGATCTCAGTAGAAAGTTTTGGAAAAGTAATGGAAATTTGCTTTTTTATTAATTTTTTTTTTATGCTGCTTATGAGGGATTTCAACTATTTGACAGTAATTTTTTTACTTAACTAGACTTTAAGTTAAATTCTATTTATTTTTGCTTTTAATTTATTGAATTAACTTATCCGTCACCTCTTTGGTGGATTAAAAAAACTGACAAGATTCGAATTTTTAAGTAATACTATGATTAACATACCTACACAATCTTCGTTACTGTTTACTGAGTTCTCTTCAATTGAATTAGAAGAATTTATACATTAATAAAAATATTATTTCCTTTTTCTTTTTTTTTTTTTTTTGGTCTTTGCTTCTAATTGCGTTGGGGAGTTTCATCACCTCGTTGAATTTTTAATTCCATTTTAAACAGAAAGAGGAATGGAGTGTACAAAATGTAAAAAAGCAAAACAAAATAAATAACCCCGAGCGTATCAGTGAGTTGACATTTAATTGGACAAAGGTAGTTAAGATTCATGGGAAGCCATTCGCCCCGGAATAAGACATAACTTTTACCGCTCTGACTGGGTAATTGAGTGAGATTAATAACTCCTCAAATACCGGAGCGAGGCGAAAGAACTTGATGACCAATGTGCCCCGGGAAACGGTGGCAACAGCTCTAAACTATTTCCATTTAGACAAAAATAGTATTTAACAGAGCCTGTTATGTTTCTATAAAATAAACACATTTGATATTAATTATATTTTGGATTAGTAAAAAACCAAACAAATATAACTACATAAATACAAGGAATATACGTGAACATTTTTAACAATATGCAAAATCTCATCAAAAATATAGAAACCACTTTCATGTTATATTGATCACAGCAGTAATTTATTGATCACAGCAGTATCCTTCTTCATTAAAGGTATTAATTTGTTTTTAGTATCATTAGATTTTTAAATCAATTTATTTGTATTTAATTTATTCAGTATTTAATTTATCTTATTTTCTTCAATTGAACAATTAGAATTAAAATTAGAGCTTATTAAAGAGGATGTATTATTATCAATATACAATATATTAAAAAACCTTTTTAAAAATCTGACTGAGTAAAAATGTATGTTTAATAGGTTTGTAAAGAAATAATCATAATGAAAGGAAAATTATAAAATATAGAAAACTATTAAAATCAAATTAAAAGTATTTGTAGGACAAATAAATACTATTTTATCGATTTGTAAAATGTTTTTACTTTTAATTTAACAGATAAATTTATGATTAAATAAATGTCATTCCAATTTTTTATCTTGTGAATCGCGGGCATGGCAGTCATATATGTCTAAATATCCTTATTTACTTTCTTTATTAGTAGAAACTTAACGTATTATGTAAGTTCATAGTCACATTCAGTTATTTATAACTATTCAAGTTGATAACCCAGGGTCGGATCACATAAACCCTAAAGAAGCTCGTTAAAAACACCGGACGCTAATCATACTGCGAAAGTGAAAATTGAAGGCGAGAAGGAAAAAAAATAATAAAGCAACAAGGGAGTCATGAACTCTACAAAAATTGCTTGTTAATTAGATGAGGTCGCCATCTTGGTGTGGCTAGTAGCAATTAGAGCCCACGCCCAATTCCTTCTCTCCATCTTTGTTTAATTATCACGTAAAAAGCATGGAGGAGTGGGGTTACTAGCTCCATTCATATCCAAGCCGTTCTCACCTGCCTTCACTTCACGCCAGCTTATACCATTGGAGTGTGGAGAGGGGAGGTGTAAATGTCCCGAAGAGGACCGGGGTGCAACTAATCTCTTGTTAACACTAGCAAATTAACGATAATTAAATCTTTGGGATATTGTCGCAAGATTTTACAACAAAGCTCAAGTCCCTCAAATGGAACTCAATTCACAATCTCCCAACGTTTTGTTGTCTTTGTACTAAGACACTTTTAGGGGAAAAAGTGATCGAATAAATCCGGATCTGAGACAGTACATGCCACATCAAGTTTTACTCTTAGAAGCTCAAACTAAAAGCAGCTATTAACCCAGATTGCATATCAAAACCAAACCTGACAGTAAGGAATTCTAAATTTTCAACTGTAAATTACGAATGACAGGAAAATTAACAGATTCAAGTTTTGCAAACCTTCAATTTTATTAATCAAATAAGTATTTAAAATAATTAATTTTCATTTTTAATATACACAAAATAATTAAGTAAAAATAACAGCAGTCAAAACAAATTTTGAGTTCATGGGTTCTAGTAATCAAATTTGTAATAAATAAAAGTTATAAAACAAAAGAAAAAAGGGATGCACTCAATGGAAGAGATAGTCAGAGGCAATGTCGTCAACAAGAACAAAAGTAGTTTTCGAATATTTATCGATTGCCAAAATTTCGACATCTTCATCAGGGCTCGAGTGATGGGTTCAGACGTACAACAATGGACAAAGGAACTCTTTGTTGTAAGGAAAAGCTTTTTTCCATTGTTGAACACCTGCAGCCCTGATGAATAACTAAATTGTCGGTCGAAATTTTGGCAATCAATAAATGGTTGAAAACCATTTTTGCCCTCCTTTGCTGTAGCCCTGACCTGATCTCATTCAAGGTTTTTTGTTGATTGGTTTGCTAAATTAAACCAACTAAAATCTTCATTTTCCTCTTATAAAGTTTGCTTTTGCAGAAACTAGAAAGATATTTAAAACTATAAGCGAAATCATAGCATTTTTTCAAATTAACTAGGAAACGCGGGAACCGTAAAAAAATAAAATAAAAAATGACTTATTTTATCTGAGGTTTGGACATATAAGATGTATATGTCCACTGGGTAGAAATGAAAAATGCACTTCTGTCATATTAAAGCCAGAAAAAAACAAAAAAAAAACAGATGCACCCCCTAACGGGAACTATATCTTTCCAAGAAACGAAGGAAAATAAAATAAAACGGGAAAAATCAAGCAGTTATGATTTTTAGATATGTTGTATGAATTCAAATTAGTATGAAAAATCTGATTATATTCCTCTAAAGATGACTGGAACTTAATTTTATCCAAAGATAAAATCTTTTTTTTTTTTAAGTTTCATTAAAGTTTCTGAACTCCTTAACTCAATTTACAGAGGCTGAAGGGGTATGCAAAACCTAAAAAACTACAAAAAACATTTTAAAAAATAAATGATTTAATGAAATTAAATAATGTTTAGGATATATTTGAAATGACTAAATATTTGTTATTTATGTTGCATAAATATTATGATGATATTATTTTCAAATATAGATATTGATTCAGAGATGATATCTCATTTAGACAAATTGACTAGTCATTTTAAAACATGAAAATGAAACAGCCATTTTACATACTAAACTAATTTATAAACATTGATTCCAGTTATACAATAAAACGAAAAATGCAATGCTTTACACTGGAATTATCCTGCTAATATAAGTAGATGGAATAAATAAGTTCAACAACTCTTTCAAAGAAAAAAAGAATTATTTCTTTTGAAATCATGAACCATTATATTAAATTAGTAAACAGTCATACTGTTCCAGAGAAGCTCATTCAACGATTAATATCCTTGTTTTTCGTTCCATGACCATTTGATAAACTCACTTAAATTTAAGAAAAAGGGTGGAGATGAAGATTCCAAACCCGGTTAGTCAAAGATGTTTTATACATAAGTTGGAATAAACATGCTACCGAAGAGGCAGGCCAATTTTAAGATAATTTATATTCACTAACCGTGAGCGTTCATCATTGCTTCACGATAAAATTACTGCTTTATAAATAACTCAATACTTATGGAAACTCTCTCACTGGCCCCAACCTTCCAATTTAAATGTAAATAAATTTATTACGTCCCATATTTGCTTTTCTGACAAGTCGGTTGAAGCTTTGTGGACAAGATAGTAAATGTAATCAAAGGAAAAAGACAGCAGCATATACTTTTCTAGCTGTCCATTTAAATCTCAACTAAATGGGTAGGGAGAAAAAAAAAAATACAGCGTTTTGAATTATTTATTACAACGAATTTAAATACCACTTATGAAATCACCAATACATTGGATGCTTAACACGAATTTCATCACCAATCACAAACTGAATTCTAATGCAGCAGACAGCCTAACATTAGCGATGTTTGATGCTTTAAAAACTCCATGAATGAATATGGAATAGTAAATATAGTTTGAAAAAGATAAAGCAAAAGAATATATGAGTGGGAGAGAAACCAAGAGTTAATGACAAAATGCTTCAGTAATAACTAAATAGAGAAATTATCAATAGATGAATAAGAACACAATCTAAAATATACAAAAATTTTATTACTATAAACTTAGTTTTCTTTCGTTACATAAATCTTTTTTCGCAAATTCATGGTATGCCACGATAGTTACGAAGCGAAGGAAAATTTATAACTTTACCCTCAAGCATATTTTTTTATTTTAGGCCTTATCTGACATACGGAGGGTTATCCTAAAGGTAACCAACATATTGTAACCCAACTGAGATGTTCGATTTTTCATTTTGTAGGGCCACAACGCAGTTAAAGTTAACCCACCCAGGCCGAAATCGAAGCGGCGCCGCAAACATGTCGAGGTTGCTAAGGTGACACCTCAATGCCCTCAGCTACAACGGACACAATTTTGTCCAAACCGAAGCACAATTATGGGTCAGACAGAGGTAGATAGCAAAATTTCTTGCTTTTTATATTGTAGATAGCAAAATTGCTTGCTTTTTACACCCCTTCAAAATGAAAAAATCAATATCGTTAACAAGGGCTTCAGTAAACGTATTGTTTGATAAATAGATAGTAAATGAGAAAAAATATTAATGTAAAAGTATTTGAAATGGAAGCAGAAGTTTACTTACTCCACAGTGCATCATGTACAATGATGCATTTGCTTATGCCGCTTAGATATAAACACTAATAGATATGTCTGTACATCTAATAGTTCTATTATACTTATAGTTTTAATAAATGTTGAATTCTCGTTGTTTGGGAAAAAAGTTTAAGTGTAAAGTTGTAATAGCATATGGCTTATAGCACTCAAATTGAAGCTCTTTAACTCCACCATAAAGTAATTCATGATGATTATATTTGTAGGAGAAGGAGTTTCCATGATATTTGACAATATAAATTCAAAAAAAGTTAATTTTGGTTTTTGAATTATTGCTTCTCAGTAACTCTTTAACGTAAATAGCGGCATACATTTTAGAAACATAACTGTTTTGAAAACGTGTAAATACATTTTATCTTTAATTTAGTTGGCAACCATTTTCTATTCTGGCAAGTTTAAGGCGGCATACGTCTATCTATTGGCTCTTCTATTTGAACATAATTATAATGAAATTTAAAAAGAACATAATCATAATGAAATTTAAAATAATTCACGTTTTTATTGTTCTATGATCTCGGACTGCCCTAATTAATGTTAATATACTTTTTTTTAATTATTATTTTGAAACAATTTACATGATTCGTGGAGAAATGAGGGAATAAAATATGTTATAATTCTACATAATTATTAATTACCTTATTTATTCAATTCTGAATTAATCTCATTCAATTAACTTCCATTTGACCTATACTTTTACACAAATCATAACACTTGAATGCTTTACAAATAATGGAATACGTAAAGAGGTGTTAAAATTATAAACATACTAATGAGTATGTATATAATGTATACACTCACTCCTTGATTTACATATGAACCAACTGGAAATTTATCCAAAGGAGAATTCAGAGAACAAAACAAATAGAAGGAAACACAAATTTGAGGAACAAGAAAAAAAAAAAAGGTTTTAACGTACGGTAATGATATTTTTCAATAATACTTCTCAAATCCTTCAATGTAAGGCACAACAGAATGATCTGTAATATCCCTGTGCCTAGAAATGTAGGAACTAACAATTGCAGTGCACTTATAAATATTACAACTAAAACCAAAAACTGTAGAAATAGATTCAAATCTCGGTTTATAAAATATGGTATACTATTTGCCCATATTAAAACTGTAACACTATTTATTAAATGAGAAGTTTTTAAAAACGTAGCAATAAATTGAATGTATGAGTTTAAAACTTATAATATTCTGTAAAAAAAAAAAAAAAAAAGGAATTTCCCTTCGAAAAATTGTCACGTGGATAATATCATACGTGTTGTTAATTCTAAAAAATATAAAATGGGATCGTACAGAAAGAAAATTAGTATTAAATACTTTTTTACAATACAACAAAAAAGTAAAATTCTTCTATTTTATATGTAAAACAAAGAGCCGAAATATTCTGTCCCAAGGTTTGTGACAAGAATGGAAGACATGTTCCTCTTCACATGTTTTATTCAACAATTGTCTGGACCACAGGGCGGCCTGAACAATCCGAGGTAATTCATCACACAGCCAGTGGTGTATGCAAACACCACATCAGGAAATGTTAAGAAGATATGTCAATTTTAAAACTCAATGTCACTAAGACTAAACTGGTTTGGTAAAAGAGGGGAGCATACAATTAATAGGTACTGCGAGATCTACCGTTCAGTTCATTAAAATGTTTTTACACCTGTTGTTCCGTCTGGACGGATAACACTTTCAAATATACTTCCTCCAAAGTTTATTAATTTATTGAATTTAATTTATCATTACTTATGCCTTTTAAAAGACTTGAAAACATAAGAATACGCTCCAGTAATTGTACTCTAAGAGGTTATAGTAATCTTAGAGGTAATCTAACCATGATAGGGAATTGGTAAAACTAATAAGTTGCATATCGATTCTGGCGAAACATAAGTTTACTCCTACTTGCCGAATTGGAACCAGCTCTGATTTTAGCAAGCAAAGGCTCAACGTACTCTGACACCAAAATCAACATTCAATGTATGTATAACAGATTACCTTTCTAAAAAAACGCCATCAAATGACAAAATATCGTAAGTAATAAGTTCCTCCAATTGTTTAAGAATTAGGTGGTATGTAAGAGCTAAACAATCAGTTACAGATTACTGCAATTTTATTTATTCAGGGTTTAACATCCTTAAGTTCATAGACATATTGGCAGGGAAAACGTATAAGTTGCAAACCTATTTTAGCCAGAGTGGAAAGCTGAGATTTATTCTGAGGGTCCACCACGAAATAAAAGGCAATCCCGCCCAGGCTGTTTTTGTATCGCCATCTCTTCTAAAAAGAAAATCCTAACGCTCGTTTGCAGCTCAATACGTTCGGCCAACTATGGCCTCAAAGCAATTTTCGATGACACAGGTACAAGTGCGTGGATAGTTGATTTTTGTTGGTGAAGTGCATTTAAATGCCCGCTAATTAGAATGAGACGAAGGAGAAAGCATTGTATTAAGTCTGACAAGTATACTAGGTTCGGGTTTTGACGTGATTCGGCGAATGAAGACGTTGAGCCTAATTATTTCTTAACAACCTTTCCTAAATCCAATTCCTTTGAGAATGTCACCCAAACGGCAAAGAGGAAGAAACAGTAAAATAAAAAACGTAACCTAGATAATGCGCACAGCGACCTGCACCGTACACAGTAGGAAAAAGGTAGGGTGCTAAGAGAATAAAAAACTTGGATAAGAAAAAAAACTATGACCCCAGCCGGCCTGGGTAGGGAATGCCCATGCATAGGGGAGATATCGGAGGGGAAGCAACAATGCTCTGTTGACTTTAAGCTGGCTACAAGTTTTCTCCTTGGTCGATCATATACAAGATACGGCGTCTTTGAACAACAATAGGAACCATTGTACCCAGGAGGCCTCCCATCTTTCAAAAAATGAAGATGTAACCCTAGAGCCCAGGATAGGGGCAATTTATCTCCCTTATATCCTACTTATCAATTTCAGCCTAACAATAACCCATTCTCTTTTAAGAAAGACAGGGTAGGCTGAAGGTGACAAAAACACAAATGAATTCAACCATGCAGCAGTAAGGAAACATTAAAAAAAAAAAATTTTAAAACATTTTTAAGAATAACTTTTAACTACTGAAATACAAACCATAATGAGTTATTTCAATAAATAACTTAGGAAATTATTTCTTGGTTTTTATTCGGTCAAATTATTTCCACAAAAAAATCTGGTGTGTCAACGCACATGATTAGTCAAGGCTTAACCACTAAAAAACAAACTTGGACATCTCCAATGAAATAGAAAATTGTTAGCTAATTCTTCCCTAATATTAGTTCGTTTCTAAAACTTCTTATTTGAGTATTTTTTTTTTTAATTTTATTAATTTAATTTTTTTTTAGTTAATCTTATAAGGTATTATTATCATCTTAAATGGGCTCTTTGAAAATTCCCAGAAATATAGTTTTCAAACTATAAAAAAGATCAGCTAAGCTTCCACATTATTTGTACTGGATAGGCAGGTACATTATTACTTATATTTCAACTTTTGTAAAAATATGTACAAGTAAATTTGTTGTTACTGATAAATTGACATAATACAAAAAACATGTAGAAAATCTAACCATTGATAGAAATCCAATTTATTATTTTTATTTATTTCAAAAAACTGATACGATTACAATATTTTTCTATACACCGGAAAATTATATATTTACCGCTGAAAATCACACATAATTTTAAAAATTTTTGTTATAACATTAATTTCTTTAATTCGATTAATTTATGACCTGAGTCTTATAAAAATGAGACAATTTTTAAATAAATTAATAACTTCAAAAATGTCTGAACGATAAATTCTAATTATTGTTATATTCCATCAACAAATACATATTGAGAGATAAACTATTATTTGTAACATTTTTTCACCTCTATGACCATTAACACAATATAGCCGTGAGTCAATCCTGTGGGTTCTGAAACCCTCCTTGGGGTCCATCCAGCCTTATGAATTGTATAACCTTAATTAAAATCTAGTGGACGAGCGTGATTCTCACCAAATCACCTCCTTGCACAACCGTTGGTCTAGTAACAGTACTTCCTAACAAAGTACTGAACCACTGAGGCTTCATGGGTTGTAGTGGTAAAGATTTTAATTTTTTTTAATGACCATTAACTCCTGGACAAGCCAACTATTTCATACACAATGTAGAATAAATGTTTTCTGTAAAGCACATTACAACACTCAATATGACTCTGGGAAATAAAAATATTAAAAAAAAAAATTGAAAACAACCATGAATTTGGAATTTCAGCTAATTTGTTATAAAAGGGGCCGCTGAAGGACTCCAAATGTAGCGAGAAACAAAGATATGTAGCTTTGAACTAACAACTAATGTACAAAAGTAATGTTCAAAAGCAGATAACGACAGTAAGAATAACAAAAATATTTCTAAAATTCTCTTTTATCAATATAGTCAGCCATAAAAGATGTAAGTTATATGACATTTTATAAACATTTTTGGAAACAACCTAATATTGTTTGAAATCGATTATTTTAACTTAATAATTAATTTATCTTTTGAATACATAAGTGATTGCATATTTAATAAGAAAACGCTGGCGGGCATACAATATGACAATTTTCCAAGGTGACATATTCCGACCACGCAAGTCTCAAAATTATACATAAATTTATATTTCTCATTTTGACCGAAAACTGGTCCCAAATGGGGAAATACGATAAAACGCAAATCGTTATAATACTAATTTAGTACATTTCAGCTTTCAAGTTTACAACGCAGTAGACATAAAATTGAGTTATTTTTGTAAAGTCCTCAGCCATAAAAAATCGCCAAATTTTTAAAACCTAAACAAGAAGTTGTTTCGGAATTCGGTAGTAATACTTGGCCGTGAGAAACAGGGAAAAATGGTAAGTGTATCGTTGATTGGAATAACGGGAGAAACCAAATATAATTAAAAAAACCCTAAAGTTGTTGGAGCACACATCTCTTAACCATGCCAAATGATTACAAAATAGGAATATAATCAAACGAAGAATGTCACGATGGAATTTTAAAGCGCTAAAAATGTTCAGATTCCTCCTTCCTTACGAAGAATTCTTTGCCAACCTGATGATGGCTTTATAAACTAGTTCGCAAGGAATATTTCAGAAAATATTTTTTTAAATTACCATTAGTTTTTGACAGACGAATTTTAACTATTCTCGATGATAATGATATTGAATAATGCCAATAAACATTTTTCTTTATCCAAAGATAATTTTCTGCTCATTTTAAAGTTAACTTTATTGGTTTTACTTGAACACGTCCAGTTTGCCATCAAAAGTATATTGAAATATTTATACTAGAAAGTTAGTTTAATTACTTAATTACGTAAATAAAATATTTTAAGTGGTAGATCTTTATGTCTGATTAACTTTGTCCTAAAAATATCACAAACAGTTTTTCCGAACTTGTATAAGTAGCTAATAAAAATAGTAAAAATTAAATAAATAAACTAAAATGTATTGCTATTAGATTTTTTTTAATATCTATTAATTTTTACAAAATTATGATCAATGCAACCAAACATATATTTTTAATTTTTCCAAATAAAATAATTATAGGAAAATTGTACAGGAGATAATTTGAAGACAAAGCGTAAAACAAAACTCCAACAAAAATACATCTAAAAAAGAAGATTTTTTTACATAAAAATTTAATAACAACAATATAATACATATAAAAAGATACCATAATTAAAAATAAACGAAGAAATGGAAGTAGAATAAGTAAAAATATCTGAAATACTATCGAAATGTGTTCTTAATTAAACAATCTAAGCTAATTTACTAAAAAATATACACACTCTAGCTTCGAAGGACAACCCGGCTATTAATTTTTTTGAACTAAGAGAAAGTCTCAAGACATTTTTATATTGAGGAAAAAGAAATATCTGGATTATAAATTATACCGAAAAAAATTTTAATCGAAGTTTCCTGGAGCGTGATATAAAAAGAAAAACATTTGAGATAATACAAAAATAAAGAACAGACTGAGGACTACAGAATGAAGAGAACAGTCTAAAAAAATAAACTTCTGGAAAAAAAAATCAATATAATAGAATGATAATTGTATTAAAAAAATACATAAATAAAGCAAATACATAAAGAGGTATGCATATGTCCGCATATTCTAGTTTGCAGCCAGGACCACCGAGCTCAAACCATTGTATGTGGTCGAGCCAGGAACACTATGGTGGTTGATATTAATGATATTCAAATTTTGATAACGAATTCTTATGGGAAACTGAGTTCTCAAACAATTTTGTTTTTTCACATATTTTCAATTTTCCGCACAAAAAAATAAAATTTGTAAAGAAGTGTTTGTCATTTTTAGGAATAGGAAAAATCGTTTAAAAATAATATTATCCATGAGAATCCCTCACTGAAAACAAGTACCTTTGAACGAAGTAAGTTTCGGCGAACTTGAAAAAGTTATGTCGTCGACGTCGTGAGTAGACTTCCACTTCCAATTCAAATTTCACTCACCATAGCTAAGGCATAGTTTTATTTCGATATCCTCTAACCTCTAGAATTAAAGAGAGTATCAATCGAATCTTGAACATCTGTAATAGGCCTCATCACGACTAACCAAACTAATTCTACGCAGAACTTTACAAATAGTCCATTTCAGCAATAACGCGATAAAGTTTAACATATTACACCAAACCATATCCTATATCATGATCTTAATATCCCATTTTTCTCAGCACCTAATGATTAAAAATTCACCAAATTCCATATGAAAATCACTCATCATTCTAATCCCCTAGCGAAATCCCTGTTTAGATTCACTCCTCCTTAACTTCTCTGAAGGTTAAAACGGCAGTGGCTTTAAGACTGAAGTTCTGGTAATGGCCAAATTCTCGATTCAAGCCTAAGGGTCTGAGTTCTCCAGACACAATTGAAAAATTGTACATAGGAATATGTTTGGGATGTAATTTTACTTTAAGTTTATTTTATTTTTCTATTTATTGCTTTTGTAATAATTTAATTTCTAATATCTCAGTAAATAAGGTGTGAATGGGCTATTTGATCTCTTCTCACTGTTATCTAAGAATATATGACAGATATGAATATTACACAATAATAGGGGGGAGAGGGGGTTTGTTACAAAGGTTGAACTGAGAAATAGAGCTTATTTTTACTATTTTCAAATATTAGTTACCAAACTTCAGGGTGGTTTCTTTCAGGTATAATAAGGTCCCGGATCCGTCGCTACCTACTTATAGGAAATATGAGTTATCTTTGAGGAATATGCTAGGTGCCGCCAGGAAGCGGAAAAGCCCCTGTAGTTAGCAGCGCATCTGCCGAGGTTTTTTGTAGACCGGTTATAAACAGACGATAAGCGGTGGTGTCACCTCACCCTTATTAGAGGGTGTGCAGCTATCACCGCCCCCAGCCGACGTACTAACAAGATAGCAACATCTGCCGCCGCTCAATTAAAATATTTCTTACCTAGTTACCTGGCCCTAATTAGGCAGCTGGTCCCCGGCTCCTCTGCCCAGAGACCTGAGTCTTATTGAATATTCATAAAGAGGCTGGCCTTTTAACTGAGGCCGATAGAGGCATTATCTCATAGCTCTCCTTCTGTCCTTATCTGATATATTAATCCTCTTCACGTAGCAATAGCCCCGTGATATGAATCCCGAAAGGGTACGGTGACTTTTCACGCTTTAAAGGTTTTTCGATAGAATAATGGTCAATTAATGATACTGATAAATTACTTACTTAACCCAAGACAAATATAAATCTCCATATAAACAACGATTTCCAATAAGAACTTATCACGGTTCAATAATAGAGGCATTCATTCATTGACTCGGAGGACCAAAAAGTCTAAATTAATTCTGGATATTGAGTCATTCCTTTCATTGAGTTACTTTCTTTAACGAAGTAGTTGGAGAGGAAACTCGTAGTATAAATAGTATTTTTTTTTTCTCGGACTAGCGAAGAATCACAGCTTCAGCGAAGATTAGTTTTAAATTTTACATTCAGATTTTTGTTTTCAATAATCACTTCAAAATATTAATTTTTCAGCAAAATTTGATACAGTATAATTTTGGAACTAGTTGAGTCATCAAATTATTGTTTTATTTTCCCTCGTATAAAGGAATAAACCATATCAGTTTCATAAGTTTTCGCTAGGTTCTATCAGAGATATTCTATTTTAAAACTGACTTTTGGATATTTTAGAAAACCTTTTTTTTAAAAAAAGAAAAAAATTTCAAGATTCAAGATAACAAGTAGTACAATAGAAAAGTTATTGAAAAAAATCAAATAATGGTATCTATTTATTTTTGCAGTGCTAAAAAATTCAAATTATGTTGGCTTAAACTTTTACCATACTTAAAGAACACTTTTTTAGTGACAAGAATTTAGGCCATATCATAATCATAATTTTTATTTTAGTTACCTTCATAATCAACTTAAGAGCCAAAAAATACTTCATAAGAAATCAAAATAGTACTCTTTTTAATTTAATTGGATAGAGACTAAATAGAAAACTGACCAACTCTAACAAAATAATGATTTTATCATGTGAATCACTTGATGGGTACAATTCTTTCAAAGAAATCTACTTTTTTTTTGTTCGTTCCCTGATTCACCAGCGCATTCTATTTTAAGCATTTTATGAATTTTATAATTATTTGGGTCGTGCCGATATTCAGTAGAAGTTTATTTTCGATGCCAGACGTTTGTCAACAAATCGTCAGCTTATAATTTATTTATTATTTAGTACGTAAAATTTCATTAGCTGATGGCGCATATAAATTTGTGACTCGGGATGATCAATACATAACTAGACTGAGTAAAGTGTATTAACAAAATTAAAAGTTATAACTAAATAACTACATACAAAACTAAGGGAATGTATTGCTTGTTAAGACGATTGGAATTTTAAAACAGGTTCTAAAAAATGTTTTGTTGGAAAAAATTTGAAGAAACAGGTCCGATGAAAAAAATAAATAATAAGAAGATTCCACATAAGGTACATAATACTTTTTTTGAAAAATATTTTTGGTTATAAGAATGAAATAAATCTGTAATAAAATTTGATGAACTAGCCACAACAGGACAAGTATTCGTAAGCTTGAAGAATGTATACAAAATATTCCTTTGAAAAAAACTAAAAAATATTCACCGGTCCGAAACAATCCATTCCGATTAATTATGAAGAGCCTATTAAAATAACTCAAACCTTGAACGTACACATTATATAAGCAAGAGACTATACCATATAAGTAAACTCAAGAGAAGCCCGATGAATGGTATGTTATTCTTTTTTGGTTAGTATTAATATTTTTTTTAATTACAAAAGGAAAATAACTGAACATCAGGACAATTTTCGATAATCTACAATAAACTTTATATTCAACTACATTTCTTACTAAATTTGTTCTTATTACTTGAGGATTTATGCGTTCAACACATCTCTCCACTTTGGGGACATTTAATTTATATGTATGACAACGAAAATATAATTCAAAGGTGAAAATAATGTTTAACAAGTTTGGATCTACACTCACACCAAAGTATTAATCTATAAATATTAACAATTATTTTTTTTATGATCACCAGTCCATAAAGCATTGAAATCATGATCTTTCAAATAAAAATATGACATTTTTACTCCTATGGCAATTGAATTGAACAATTACATAATTATAACCTAAATATTAAATAGTAAGTTTATTTTAAAATAACGAAAAATTTTCATATGTTTCATGTTTTCATATGTTTTGTATAAAAGCACCGAGTAAAAAAAAAAGGGGGGGGAGATAATTTAAATATGACAAAGACAAACCCTTAAAGCAGTTGAAGACGATGTTAAGCTTAATGTAAACAAGAAAAGCCTAGCACAGTAATTTAGAAGTACCAAAATACTATTCAAATTCACTTCTAACCTTCAACGCTTGCAATGGAATTCAGAACCTTTAAAAGGTACAAGGAAAAACTCTTAACAAACGAATTAGCCCAACAGTTGAAATGCGGAATCAGTATACTTCAACATGTAAATCCAATATGATTACCAGCTTCGAATAAATGTGTTTGGTTAACAAATGCTGATGAAAAAGATAAAAATATATTTTTGAAATACACACGTTTCATCAATTAAATCACTAACTAAATAACAAAAAGTAATAATTAAATAATTTTTTTAACGTTGACTTATTTACTTTTATTTATATCATACACTATTGAGTTATTTTATTCTCTTTTCGACTGATACCGGGTTTTTAATGATTAAAATTCCACATAATAATAAATTAGATTGATTTAATTTAATTTAATGTTAGAACAATTAACTAGTGTTCGGGTTAAATTTACTTACAATTTAAAAATCCACGAAATGAAATATAATTTTTGATTATTGGTTTAAATTATGTATACTTGGTGTCAGTCATTATGGATCTAGTAAACAAAACGGTATAATTTTTATAGGCGTCCAAAACCACAGAAACATCCCAAAACAATCCAAGCCTATTTATTCTCAATTGTTATTTTCTTTAACATTTTTCGTGCAATCATGAGGTAAAAGGATTTCTCCTAAAATCAGAGAAATCACAGATTCAACAGCACTCGGAAGGAATCCTTTTCCCTCGAATTAATCTAGAACAGAAGAAGTTAAAGATTAAATAAAAAGGAAATGGTCTGAAGCAGGTTTTGAAATGCAATATCTCATAGGTTGAAGTTATGGTGAAAACCATCATTCAGCGAAATTGATGAAATCCATTAAAATTTAATTGCCCCACTATTTCATTAGTTGCAACCGTGAAATGCTTATAGCTTATCCAGTAGGCCCGATATGTCATGAGCACGATAATTGCGAAGCCACTGCAGTGTTGGCAGTCAATATAATATAACAACTACAGGCACATAGAATGTAATTTCTGAACGCTCTAGTACTTTTTTTTTTAAATTTCAGATATGAAAAAATAGTTAATATTTGTAGCTTTGCACCAAACCGGTTTAGAGTTTCATACTCTGGCAGCCTGATTTCATCTTGACATGAAACTTGAAGTTTAAAGATAGGATCCGTTGTTTGTCACCTCTACATTAGTCCACATTAGAAAATAATTTCAATCATTATATGAATGTAACCACAAAAATTCAAGCTGTTTGGGACCATACTGTCTCGTAACAAAATTCTTTATCAAAAACAAAATTTTTTATCCTCAGAAGACTTTAAGTAAGATTTTGTAAGGCTTAGTGGTTAAGGCACTGGATTCTTAAATCTTTCGACCGGATTTGATTACAGTTTTGATAAATTTCTTACTTATTTTGTTATATCAGCCATGTATGGAGTATGGACTCAAAAGACTCTTCTGGGGCATACCCAGCCTTCACAAGTGGGTATCCTTAAGATGGATGATAACCTGGTGGTTGAACGTGAATAATGACATCCTCCCATAGCCTTTGGTTAAGAAACTATAATGGCTATAAGTAGTTTTATTATAATTAAAATAATTTTATGTTAGTTTCGTGTATTTTCAAGAAACAGAAGGCATGCACTTTTTAAAATCTCTTCTACTTCTATGAGTATATATCATGCACAATGATGAACATAATATTACTGTTGTATAAATTAAATAATTTACTGATCGCCTTTTAATGCATACATGTTTTTAAGAAATTTAAAACTGTGTTCTGTTTTATATTGTGTTACTCTTTTAAGAGGTAATTTGTTAGAAAAGCTGGATGTTGAAGGGAATCAACTACAGAACATGATGACAACCATTATTCAAAGCTCTTAGGGAATTCTATATGTGAATTAACCGTTTTATTAATTCTAAAGGCAGAAATTTTACAAGTCACCAACTAGTGCCATCTGACCGAAAAAGGTTGAATTAACAGGAGAATTTAGAAGATTACACAACGCCGAATTAAGGGACCTACACCCGGTAAATACAATCCAAGTCATAGCATTGCGGCGTATAAGGCAGAGGGCTTATTAACCAGCGGATCCCTAAAATGTTAATAAACACTGAACCAACGGGTAAACGTCCGAGGGGTAGACCGAATCGTAGATGGGAGGATTGCGTTTAAACTGATTTAGTGGAATTGGGTTTGGAGGGACATCACTGGAAGGATCTATGCAGAGAGAGTTTGGTGGAATCGGCATCGAACCTCCGGGTTCGTTAGGATTTCATTATTATTATTAATATTATTATTGTTATTTTATGTTGGACCGATGCTGCGTCAATTAGCAACTCTACACAGTTCAGCAGCTTATACTACAACAGATTTCACTTAAACAGGACTTTGAACAATTAGATCATATAAGGTCATAAAATCTAATTATTGGATAGTAAATATATTACAGTACTGGTTGGAAGCTATTCGAATTGTATCAAAGCGAAACAAAACCCGATTATCTATTTAGCCTAGGTTTCAGGTTAACGGACCGTAAAACTGTATGCTAGCTCAAACAATTGCAGGAAACAGACTAAAACAAAGAACAAAGAACGGCGGCCATTTTATTAAGGGAAACGAAAAAAACAACAGCATTAATAGAGTTCAATAAATTTAAGACACCTGGCAACTAGGCCAAAAAGGATTGTATAATTGTATACGAAAACAGTTGGCTCTTATTAAGGGGACCGGGAACCTGGAAGATGGACGAGTTCCTAGGGTTGTAATTAACTCCGGCAATAAATAAATAGACCTCCGATCATTCCTAGCCATCTCGGCCAAAAAGTTCCCCATCCATGAAATTGAGGAGGAGGAAACTAGAACCCTAGCATATAACAGTTGATGACTAATTGCTTCCGACTCTAGTTATCTATTTATACTCATAGATTAATTGTAGGTCACCTGCTAGCTGGAAGCGATAAACGGTGGAAATGTCATTATCGATAAGCGAACCTAAATCACAAAAGCACCAATAGATTTCTAGAATGAGGCTGAATTACTAATAAAACTTGTTATATAACTATGAAATTACTTATATAATAAAATTTATAAAATAATTCAGCATCAATGCCTTCCTTAAATTAATTATAACCCTGAATTACTGTAATAATTAATAATACCTAACTAATCAGCTAATATAATTAATCAATGAATAATCAGTAAAGTTGACAGAAAGAATGTGTAGTGATTTTTGAGGCAATTGGTTTATCCGTACCTACCGTGATGATGTAAACAAGTCCAGTCAACTTAGAAACGAGTTATCAATTTCTTTACGGTAGGTAAGGGTAAATATCAATAACAACAATACAATAACTGACTAATTATAGTGTATGACTACTATAATAATGATTGTAAATAGAATTGTAGTCTTAATTAGTGAGATGCAGAGCCAGTTATTCAGACCAGGAAAACGTAAGGCTTTTATTCTCAAATATTCCCAAAAACCTATTTATTAATATATCTTGATAAATAATAACCAAAAGTCACAATGACAAGAAAATACATATCATTCAAGGAAGATGGTACGCGTGAGGCTCAAAAAAGATATCAAAATAAGTAGCAAAATAAAAATATAGTGATAACAAATAAGCTAATGGTGAAATAGCGCCGGTAAATGAAATATAAGTATAAATTTAAACATTCGATACCTAGATCAGATTTACTAAATGTATTATAATGTACAGTTGTAAATAGCAATAAATAAATATTTAAAAAAAAAAGTCATTCGATACATCAAATTTTCCTTGATTGGAGAGTCTCCCTGATAATGGCCTCGATACGTTTCTTACGACCTTTATTGTATGTTTATAGTCATATAAAATAAATTGTGAGACATTTTGGAACAATTAAATGTAATCATGTAATTCATAACTTTACAAAATTTAATCACTGGAGGGGCAAGTGAAGGAGAGAGAATGGTCGTTGCTCACGATCCTGTGGAATATATGACATATGTAATGAAAAGTGATGGAGCCGTAAATTTGGTTAGAAATTCTATTAATTATAAATTAAAAGGGGTTATGATAACATAGGTCTGTAACTAAAAATTATAGCGGATATTTTCGTTACATTTTATTTATGCGTACACATAATATTTACATTAGTATTTAGATTTGAAAAAAAAAATATACTAAAAACTTTGAGCTAAATAATAACATTGAATTTCTTTTCTCACAACCATGGGCAGAGAAGCATAGCATTCATGTAAACAAATGGAAAAAACCAACACATAGAGGTAAAATCAAATATCTTTTGTGGATTGGTAACAAACCCTAAACAATTATTATGACATGAACATACAAAACTGTATGAACCTCTGGTTTATTAAAAGTCGATCAAAATATTTTTAAATACATACGAAATAACTCTAACATCCGAGAGAGATGCTGAGGTAAAAGAATTCAAGGGAGTCTTGAGTAAGGTTACCATCATACGCTGGGATTTTTGGGAGAGGAGCAAACTAGAGGTTGAAATTTTTGAAACTTTGGCAACACATCAATTGAACCTTTATAGTTCATAAAATGTAAAATTAGTTTTACAAGAAAACATAGTTACACTGTATTTCTATTTTTTTTAATATAATCACATTTAAGATTGATTTCCATTTGCTTTAGGCAGTTCCAGGTTTTAACACTAATAAAAAAATGATATGAGAATACTTTTTTATCTTTGCATAACACTTCATCATCAATGGACTAATTGGTTCCAATTCAAGAGCTATATATAAATTAGATATAGCGCATGTTGGAGTCGTAAAGAGAGCGGATATGCAATACGAAATAATCAAGAGGGAAGCCCACGCCGCTGGCCTCAGGCAACCGCCGCCCAGCTCCAGGCGATACAATCTTCAGTCAAAGATATTTTAACACTATCCTAAATCTATAGTCGGAGAGGCGTGACCCAGCACTCCAAATGTGAAGGCTCCTCCACCAACCCTCCGGCTCGGATAGTTTTGTCTATGTCTCTTCGGCAAAGGTCAACACCTCCTGATCGGGGATCAGGCCCCAAGAGAGGATGTGGGGTGCAAGGCTATTGAAGGCATGCACTCAACACATCAGCCGTTGGCCCAACTGGATGAATTAATAACTACACTTCAGAGGGATGAGAAGTATTTTCTAGGCAACAGGATTTGTGGAATCCATTCACTTTTAATCCCTTTTCAGGCTCCGAAACCAATGCAGTTGGTAGGAAAACAAAGACGAAACCAAACATATCCACGAGTTTAGAAATAATAATTATA
>NW_027115007.1:1783221-1786330 GCF_000696795.3 Halyomorpha halys
TTGTTTATACTTTCTTTTTTCTTTTTCTATACTTACTGTGGTTGTTATCTTGTTTTGTTTTTAGCCCTGAAGAAGGCTAGAAACTCTAGCCGAAACGTCGGCACATTAAAATAAGTTAGTCATACTTATTTGTGTTTCATTGACCGCACCCCCAACCATCTTCTCCTCATAGATATTATAATTTCATATTTTAAATTTTCCATTAAGTAATGATCAAAGATTTAAGTGCATCAAACAATACCTTTTTTATTTTTAGTGATTACATGGGAAACATATTATATTTAGCCATACCTTACTAAAAAAAACATACAAAATTCAACAACAGATCAATTGAAATACATAGAAATTTTAAATTAGCTACTATACTTTAAATCTGCAACCATAATTAAAAAGAAATTCTTTCAGAAATTTACATATACGCCCCCTTCAACTTAGTACAGACGATGTGTTACGACAGTATATAATGTTTTTTTCAAATCATGAAGACGAACAGAAATATTGAAACTAATTATTTTTATAATGAAAAATAAGTCAAATAGAAATTCCATTTAATACTGATATTATTTAGGAAATTGTTATTACATACATTCAAAATTAAAATATTGCCTAAAATATAATAGTTATGTAAACATTTTTAATCAGTAGATTACTTCTGACCATTGGATACTAACAAATGACGACAAAACATGGAATAAAAGTTAAAGAAATTCTGTCACAACAATCGACTAACAAATATTTTGGAATGAAGTGAACTTTCGCTGAAGAGAAAAACAGAAAAAAAATAAAATATTTTAATTTTAGGAACAAATTAAAATGTCATTTTAGACGGGGAGCAAAAAAAAAAAGAAGCAGAAAAGTTTTGCTATAAAGGTTGACTTGTAATATTTCTTGCTGCTCCCTCGGACTAATATTAAATTAGTAAACTTCCTTACTTATTTGCATCAAATGGCGGTAAGACCAATAAGGGGTTAAAAGTTTAATAAATTGCCCTCGAAAAATTAGCTTTCCCTTATCTTTTTAAATTATTTCCCCCCTCACTCTTGCGCTATCAGCCAACCCGACTTCGAAATTGGAAGAATGAAAGAGTAATTCCCTTCCTCAGCATTATAAGCTAATCCAAACTTTTCCTAGACACCTTATAACCTTAGGAATTCATTATATCATTCATTTATAATTATTCATATTGTTTATTATTACATTATAATAAAAAATCATAAAACCATATAAATCTCTTTAATCGATTAGGATGAAACGCAATAAACAATTATTTATATTGCACTACCTAAAAAAATGCGGGTAAGCTTAGACGTGAATGAAGGGATAAATCAATTTCTTAATAAATATAAACTGTTCCAATTCAAAAATAGCAAACTTATATCTAGTAAGCTTGGCCGATTCTTTAATGTAACTGATAAATAACAAAATACTTTGAGGGGCAACAACTTAATAACTATAATAAATGATATATATTTTTTTTCACGTAATTAAAAAGGCGGATTAATGGATAAAAATAAATAGAAACATTGACTGAATGATGGGTAACAAAACAATGATAATTGAGCCCTATTTCCTAGATACTTAACTGAACGGGACAGTATAGGACTCCAATGGGAGTCTTGGCCGAAAAAGAAAAAAAGAAGAAAAAAAAAAAAGAAACTGAACAGGACAATACATAACTGAAAAAAAAAATTAATAGTAATATAACCTCCTTAAAATACCATGCTACTCTAAAATTTCTAATATAAAGAATTTTCAGAATGGATCACTAAAAAAAAATAAACCATTTTCAAAATGTCAGAGAAGTACATGATTCACTAAAGATTTCCCCTTAATGTATATTATCTTTTATAATGAGGTGTAGTTAGTTGGACCTAGATTAATAATTAGAGAAGATAGTCGGAGGGTGCGGTCAGCAAAAAGAACATACATAAAAAAATAATAATAATAATAATAATAATAAATGAATAAATATTTTTTTGTTTATTTATGTTCTTTTTCTGACCACACCCCCCCCTACCATTATATTTTATTATTTCGCCTTATTTATTTATTTTTTCAAACTTTGTGTTACACGAGATTAACATTGTTCTGTATATTTCATTATCAATATTTAAAAAGATTTAAAATTCAACCACAAATTTGGGTTAGATCCTTTATTTATAAGAGGAGGAGATTTAGACTTCTAGAGCAGGGCATTCAACCTTAAGCACGCCAACTATAACCTGTACCAGCGATCATCATTAAATAGTTTTTACGTATAGCAGATTGTCGAGTTTTAATTATTGTATAACTGTTCTTTAAATATCCTACAATTAAATCTTTGCACTATGATTGTTTTCCTGTCTTGTTTATTTCTAAAAAAGATGGGGTCTCTTAATATGTTTTCGGGGTACAGAATATAAATAAAAATAATATAACTAAAATAAAAAATATAGAATACTATCGATTTTAAGAAAGTATGCTTGCATAACATATTAGAGTCCCTCACTATGTTTTTGAAAAGATGAAAAATAAAAATGTCGATTTTAAAATTGCGCGCTCCCGTATCAATTTAATTTCACTTTTCAGAATTATACACCATATAGGAATACGTTATACGGAATCATGACACATTAGTACATTTCTAAATGCTATCGTACGTGCAAAAAATGAAAATCCTATAGATTTTAAGATTGTGCTCCGGTTTATCGATTTATTTTTACTTTGTGAAATTATAAAACATAGGAGACCTTTAATAGCTTATCGGAGGTTTAGAAAATGAAACTGCTAACGATTTAAGGCGTGTTGGCATATCGATTTATTTTAACATTTCGGATTTATAACAAATAAAATCCCCTTATTTTTTGGATGTGTGGAAAATGAAAATCCTATCAATTTTAAGATCGCATGCTCGTGTATCGATTTATTTTAATAAATCATTACCCCCTACATCGGGTAGTAAGGAAACTAAAAATAACTAAGTAGTTTTAAGTTAATTTTCATACAGTAAATCTACACTAATATATAAAGATTTAAAGTTTATTTATTTAATCGCTCTAATTTCAGGGACTAATGTTCACTTATCTATTCTTTTGTTTGTATATATTTTAAGTTTTTTTTTTTTTTTTTT
>NW_027115007.1:1786380-1786986 GCF_000696795.3 Halyomorpha halys
CGAAATTTCAAAATTGATAATTGAGGCAAAAAAATTCATTTTTTGTAAATGTTTTTTTGCTGAGATGACCTCTATCTATGTCTAAAGAAATTTGCTCTCACAAGCCATTTATCAATATCATAGTTGCCCAAAAATCATCTCGTTTTCTTAGATATTAACATTTTTTGGAACTGTACAATTTCTAAAATTTAACTTAACGAAGTTGGGCCTAAGACTTCTCAATCTCTAACTGTCCATTCCTGATTTGACTAACCTATAAATGGACTGCTTTGTGTTCAGCAATGTTTTGCTGAATATCCTAGAATATTAGCTGAGTAGTCTACCTTATGAGTACATACTTAGTTTTTGTATGACTGCCAATTTAATTTTTAACATTTGATTACAGAAAGAACGAAAGAAAGGGCAACTTCTAGCTGCTTTTCAGATTGGCAGCAGCAATTTTAATAAGTTGCTGGCCGTTGGCCAAACTGGATGAATTAATAACTAGACTTCAGAGGGATGATAAGTATTTTCTAGGCAACAGGATTTGTGGAATCCATTCGCTTTTAATCCCTTTTCAGGCTCCGAAACCAATGCAGTTGGTAGGAAAACAAAGACGAAACCAAA
>NW_027115007.1:1787036-1788154 GCF_000696795.3 Halyomorpha halys
TTTTTTGCTGAGATGACCTCTATCTATGTCTAAAGAAATTTGCCCTCACAAGCCATTTATCAATATCATAGTTGCCCAAAAATCATTTCGTTTTCTTAGATATTCACATTTTTTGGTACTGTACAATTTCTAAAATTTAACTTAACGAAGTTGGGCCTAAGACTTCTCAGTCTCTAACTGTCCATTCCTGATTCGACTAACCTATAAATGGACTGCTTTCTGTTCAGCAATGTTTTGCTGGATATCCCAGAATATTAGCTAAGTAGTCTACCTTATGAGTAAACACTTAGTTTTTGTATGACTGCTAATTTAATTTTTAAAATTTGATTCCAGAAAGAACGAAAGAAAGGGCAACTTCTAGCTGCTTTTCAGATTGGCAGCAGCAATTTTAATAAGTTTAAATTATTAATTTGCCTATCTTTATTCGTAGGTATAGTATAAAACGAAACTAGTACCAGATAAATGTGAAAAAAAACAAAAAAAAAACCTTGCCCATTATTATTAAGTGAAAGAATATACAAACGATAGATATTTTTATTCACTACAGGATACTGTAATGTATAGTTCAAACAATGTTTTTACTAAAGCCGGAGTTACCTCAATAAAAATAAAACAACATAATAATTGATTAGGGTGGATCATTAATTTATAAATTGTATGTTGTTATTATTTAAAAAAAAATGATTCGCAATTATTTTGATATAACGAATAAATAACTGATTGACAGCTGCACTAGAGAATACTGGCCTATTAAGTCAAAATTGAATAGGATCAAAATCAAAATAGAAAAACACACAAATCCAATAAAAATAAATAATAATTTTATTGCTTAGTTAAATAGAACAATAATTCCACAAAAAATCAGTATTAATCAGTTAAAATGTAATTTAAAAGGTTTTTTTTTTTTTTATTTTTTAACAGAACACATCGTAAATAACATTGTGCCACTTTTTTCAATAATTAAAATTACGAAATATTAACTCATATCGCAGAGAAATTAACTATTATATTTTATGCAGAATAGGCGACAATAAAACATATTTTGGTCAAATTCATAGATATTATAATTATGAGAGATAGTTGACCGTGGATGATAAATGAGGAGAAGATGGTTGGGG